>NC_060273.1:76231761-76526398 GCF_021613505.1 Equus quagga | reverse complement strand
GCCACTGTGATAGCACTTCACCTCCACCACGGCCACTGTGATAGCACGCACCTCATAGGACTGTTTGGAGACATAAATAAGGTAATGCGGGTCAAGTGCTAAGCACGGTGCAAGGCTCGTAGGAAGCATTTCCTAAGGATTAGCTCTCATTACTACTCTTTGTTGGTGTAAATTAAACTTAGTACTTAAGTCTACCTTGATTTTCACACCCATAAAATTTGAATCAACAAATGTGGCAAGACTAAGAGGTTTATTGCAAATTCTCTAGAGAAGAATTGGTTTCCTCAGTGATCAGAAACATTTCATAAGGACAACATGAGGAACTACAGGGAGAAATCTCATAGAGGGACTGAGGAAAGGCAGAATCCTCAAATGAGGGAGAATGTTCCTAGATGTCGGGAGAGAAATCAAAACGCGCCACAGTATGATTAAATGTGGGCTCGGCGATTAGCATCGGATAAGATGAATGATCTGTTGCGCAAGTACAGACACAGACTGTGTGGAAAAACAGCCACTGGAAAGCTCTCGGAACTAAAATTAGATAATAGTCAACAGTCTGGCCACCAGATGAGGTATCTACTGTTTGATAAATTTTATAAAACTGTAGACCTCATTTCAAAATAAATAGAGATATTTCAAGAACAGACTGCAGAGTACATGAATAGGTATGTGAGACTGACAAAATGGCTGAAATGCAGGCAGAAATTGAAGGACATTGAAGTCAAATTGGCACATGCTGTTCCCCATACAAAGGCTGGAAGGCAGCTGGGCTGGGCGAAGAGTTTGGACCTGTGTGATGCACGTGTGGCTCTCGATCACTCGACATGTGGCCAGCAGGAATTGAGACGTGCTGTAAGTGTAAAACACAGATTTCAAAGATTAAGTCCAAAAGAAAAGAATGAAAAATATATCATCAGGGGCTGGCCCCGTGGCCGTGTGGTTAAGTTCGCGCACTCTGCTTCAGCGGCCCAGGGTTTCCCGTGTTCAGATCCTGGGTGCAGACATGGCACTGCTCATCAAGCCATGCTGAGGTGGCGTCCCACATGTCACTACTAGAAGGACTCACAACTAAAAATATACAACTATGTACCGGCGGGCTTTGGGGAGAAAAATGAAAAATAAAATCTTTAAAAATATATATATATCATCAATTTTTAAAATATTGATTACTATTAAAATGATATCGGTTTGGATATGTGTTGGGTTAAAGATATTAAAATTAATTTCACTGTTTCTTTTTACTTTTTGAATGTGGCTTCTAGAAAATGTACAGTTACACACGTGGCTTGTATTTGTGTCTTGCCTTATATTTTTATTGGACTGTACTCCTCTGGACAGCCCCACATTCCCCTTGTCCCATCCGGATCCAACTGCTATTAACCATGACCTTGGACAAGTGATTTAACTGGTGGAAGCTTCAGTTTCCTCATCAGCAAAAGAGTGGTTGTGAGAATTAAACGGGGTAATTAACAAGCGTTAGAAGAGTGTCTTGCACACAGTAGGTCATCAACAAATGTAAGCTATTTTTTCTGTGGTTATTTAAGCCCAGACAGCCAGTAGTTTACTATAGGTCAGTATCATTATGTATTTAAAGCAATGCTTAAGGATGCCAGCAGTCTACCAAATGGGAGACGAAAATCTGCCCACGTTTTAGAGCAGCAGTTCCGGGGGCGCAGGGGAGTAGAGGGGATTTTTGCCTCCCAGGGCCATCTGGTGATGTCTGAGACATGTTCGATTGTCCAAACCTGCCAGGAGAGGGCTGCTACTAGGATCCAGGGGGTAGAGGCCAGGGATGCTGCTAACATCCCACAACCTACGTGACAGCCCCCCCGCCCCTCCTACACAACAAAGAATTATCAGGTCAAAATAGCAACAGCGGGGCCAGCCGGGTGGCGCAGCGGTTAAGTGCGCGCCTTCCGCCTCTTGGCGGCCCAGCGTTCACCGGTTCAGATCCTGGGTGCGGACATGGCACTGCTTGGCAAAAGCCATGCCGTGGTAGGCATCCCACGTATAAAGTAGAGGAAGATGGGCACAGATGTTAGCTCAGGGCCACCCTTCCTCAGGAAAAAGAGAAGGACTGGCAGTAGTTAGCTCAGGGCTAATCTGCCTCAAAAAAAAATTATATATATATATATACGTATATATATATATATATATACGTATATATATATCTCAATAGTGCCGCGGCTGAGAACCCTGAATAGAGGCTCTTGGTTATTCACAGACAGACTGATTAATAATCAAGCTCTAAAAATGGCACAAGAACTACAAATGCCTTCCAGGTGCTTCGGCTAGCACAGCGGTATCCAAATGGCGCCCCTCAAAACAGCAGCATCAACACCACCCAGGAAGTTATTTAGAAAAGCAAATTCTCAGGCCCCACCCAGTCCTGGTGAATCCGAATCTCTGGGGATGGAGATTCTAAGGCACTCCGAACGGAGAAGCCCGTAGCTGACGGTGTTTCCGTCACCGACCCCTGCACACTCCAGGCCCGAGCAGTAGGTGGCAGCAAATCCTGTAACGGCGCTGTGACGCCTGCTAAGAGCTGAGAAGTTGCACGCTTGCGTCAAATAACTTGCTGACAGAGCTGGGCGCCAGAGTGTTTTCAAGCTAGACCGCAGTTAACAACGCCAGCTTTCTAATTTCAGGAACGGAGGGAAACGGTCCAAAGCCATTCTAAGATTCCTTCTTAATCACATAGTGCTTCCAGGGCTCTGAAATTGTTCAGTTCTAATATATGTTACAAAGGCACATTCTCCAACAGAGAATGTAGTGAGTAATCTGGTTTAGACTATTCTCCTAAAACTATCCTTAGCCTATAAAATTCCGACACCATGAGATTAAATCATTTCTGCTGTCCCTAGGCCCCCCTGAGCCAAGCACTTGACCCATCACACGCCTGAATGGGCTCTTGGCCCCTGCTCTACACATGGACCTGATATGGTGAATTATGACCATCTCAAGTGTCCCTTCATCTTTCGTCAGGCAGATAAAAAGAAATTTGTTCGGCAAACCTCGTCAAAGGCGAGAGCGAATGTACTACAGTTCAGGTAATTTTTCATTTCTGCCACAAGGGGGCACCCTCCACTCGGCCATGGACACCGATGGTCCCTGTAAAGGCGCTGAATGACCTGTTAGATAGTAAAGGGCGGGGCGGCGGACTATTACTTTTCTTCTGTAAAGTGGCAGAATGATGTGGCTTCCGGGTTAGACTTCAGCCCTGGAATGTAGAGCCGGGTTTCTCAAAGTATGAGCCCGGGTCTCAAAGTATGAACAGCATCAGCATCACCTGGGAAGTTGTTAGAAAAGCACATTCTTGGACCCCATCCCGGACCAGCTGAATCAGAAGCTCTGGAGATAGGGCCAAGTAATGTCTGTTTAACAAGCGTCTCCTCCCACCGCCTTCCCCACCCCCAACCCCGGTGATTGTATTGCAAGCTCAAGCTTGAGAACCACTGCTCTCTAGTCCAGAGCATCTCCTTGGTTACTGGCTGGGATGCAAAACCACGTTGCTATCTGATCTCACCACACTTCTGCCAGGAGGTGAAATCTAAGAGCCCACATTGTTGGTGTCCAACATCTTCTTCAAGTCACTTACCTGGGAACACCTGAGGACACTGAGGTCAGACATTCTGCAAAAACCTGTGTAGTCCCTGGGCTCTGAGGGATATAAAGGAGCGTTAGGTAAAGTGTCAGCCCTCAGGAGCTTCCAGTCTCCTGTAGAAGGTGGGGTTGCCACAGGAAACCAAAGACCAAGGGGGCTCCGGATGGTGTGCTTCTGACTGCACGTGGAAGCGGAACGAAGCACACACACTGCGCCGCAGCCTTCGCCGTCCTTGCTCTTCATCCTCTCACGCCCAGCTGCTGCTGCAGCCCCTCCCTTTCTCCTTCCCGCTCAACTGCCCACCCTAGGTTTCCCTCGTTTTCTCTTCCTTTGTCCCTAACCTCCCACATCGCTTGTCCTATTTCCCTCACCCCATTCTGGTTTAGCTTTAACTCACAAAAATCCAGGGATAGATCAACCACGCTTGAATAGTCAATGCCTCTGTCCCCAGGGCAGTGCAAGCTGGGGGAGGGAGAATGCTCTGTGGGCCACAGAGTGTGGGAGACGCCCCTGAGGGCCAGCGGACAGGAGCTAAGCCTTGGCAGGTGAGGGGGCTTCGGGCCAGCTGGAGGGAGGAAGGGGCCATCCTAGCCCTGTAGCAGGGAGGAGCTGGGGTGGGCAGGGAGCATCGGGCAGCCTGTTGGGGGTAGACGGTGTGATGGAGAGTCGTGGGAAGTGAGGTTGGATGGGTCCCCGGATTGTGGAGGGGACAGTTAGAGTTGGAGTTTGATGATATTAGGTTCTTGAGCAGAGGAGAACTATGCCTAAGAATAAATTATATTGGTTTTGAGAAGGCGTCATCTAAGGCAGGGGTCACAAACTCAAACACCCACAGCATGAAGCGGCCCGCTAGGAGGGGGCAGGGCCCGGAGCGGCTGTGGTGAGTCAGTGAACCTGCACGCACTCTGAGGTAGGCAGTACTACACCAATGCGGGCAGGTACTGCCACGGGGAAATAGAAGCCCTGAGCTGCCAGATCTTCCAGTTTCTCAAGAGAAGTCAGAACTCTGGATTTCTTTTCTTAATGTGAAGTTTCTTCATTTTTAAATATGACAGCTAATGAAAATTTAAAAAATCTGTGGGCCTCTGGTTGGTCACTTCTGACTTACAAATTTTGTCTGAGTTGGGGGTTTGTAGCATACTCTCAAAACATTATTACTCTTGTTTCTTCTTAGTTTCCTCCCCATCCTTCTCTATCAAATCTGTTTATCGTGAACCAAAAACACAATAATAATATCCATTGAATATTAACAGAATACTGTTTTAACCGCTTCACATGGATTATCCCATTTCAGCTCACACATGCCTGTAAGATGAGTTACTCCCACTTTATAAATGAGAGAACTAAGGCTCAGAGAGGTAAAATAACTTGCTCCAGATCACACAGGTAGTAAGTGGGGAACCATGACTCAAACCCAGGGAATCATGCGTTTAACCTGTGTGTTACACCCTTTCCTGGGTGGTCCAGTGACCATATTTCAGGGATGTTTTTCCCTCTTCCAAGTAGGAGTGATATTTATGAGGTTGCGTGTAACTTCTTGTGTTAAAATGAGGTTTGCTTTTTACTGCCCATGCCTTGGTTCATGAGGCATGCGAGTCTCTTCTGGTCGGTTCCACAAACGTTTACTGAGTCCCTACAATGGTCATGCACGGTGTTGGGTACCAGTCCTCCAGCCTCGTGAAACCATTTTAATAGAAAATACTGACAAACAGAAACACAACATTTCATCCTAATTTGGGATTTCCTGGTGCGATAAAGGCATCTTCAGTACACGATGAGATCACACAGTGGAGTGGAGAATGTGGGGAAGGGGTGGGCCAGGGACGACTTCCTGGGAGAAGTGTCACAGGGGCTGAGTGTCAGAGAACTCTGAGGAACACCACAGTTCAAGAGGCCAACCACTGGAAGAGCCAGAGGGGGGGAGGGAGAGCAGGAGAGTGGTGACAAGACATCCAGAGGAGGCAGGGGACAACAGGGTTGAATCTCCCCTGGGGGACTAATAGATAGGGGAAAGAAGGGCCAGTGCCGGAGGGGCAGAGCTGATACGCTGAGAGCCTGGAGAGAGAAAAAGGTTTGTGTGTAGAGCGACTGGAGGAGATGAATCAGCCGACAGGCGGGAAGAGGGCATTACCTCAGCCCAGCCTGGCACACAGAAAGGCCTGACGGGCAGGTTGCTCTGCCGTTTATGGGTTGTGGCGCCTTAGGCAGGCTGCTTCGCCTCTTTGATCCTCAGTCTCCTCATCTGTGAAATGGAGAATCTCACTCGTGCAGTTTGGTGACTGTTGCATAAGGCGCCCATGCCAGGTCTACCCAGCACGTGGCCCAGGGCAATCACTCAGAAAATGTGAGTGATTATGATGGTTGCAGGCACTTGACAAGTGTTTGTTGAATGAATGACGGAAAGCAGAAGCTTAAACAACCCCAGTGATACCCACTGGAGTTGGAAGATCAGGACAGGAACTTTAAGTTTAAGCCTCGCCCGTGATTCCACTTGTCCGTTGAGGGCTGGGGAATAAGGGTTACGTTCGTTTGAAGGAGACTTCAGCTTTGTCATAAACTGCACATGGAGCCATCTGGTCCCCCTGAAGCAGCCTGCCCCGACAGGCAAATGTGACCACAGATCCTATAGTCGAGTCAGCCATAATTCGATGCTGAGGCGGCTGATTTTCCCCCCCGAGGACTTGTCTGCACTCAGGCGTATCAAGCATTCCTGCAGGTTGCATCATCCCCCCAGGTGCAGACAGCCACGCCCACTGACAGAACGCTCTCTTCTGGGCAGCTGCGGCAGCCTGGCACCTGGCACGGAGGAGCCCATCTGGTGGCGATATGCAGCCATTCAGGATGCAGGATGCATGCCAGCCGTGCCGGCTCCCAGGTGATTGGTGGATACAGCTACCACCGCTGCCTCCCTTGCTCCCAAATGACATGGAGCGGGACAGTCTCCCAGCCAGGTGGGTAGCTCCAGGTAGCCACTCTCATCTTGGGGGTTCCCACCCGATCCAGGAAGAGAGAGCAACGCTCTGTAAAATGATTACAATCCTACTTTCCGTTTCCACAGTCATTTTTCTTTAAGGATCTCAGCTGCTGGGACACATGGGAGTTTTTTTTCCAAAGTTTCTGTGCTGGCCTCTGTGTGTCTTGAGTTTCAGGTGGTGACGAGAGTCCCTCTAAGAGGGACCTCAAAAGTGAAAGTCTGGCTTTTTTTGTTTTTTTCTGAAGGAAATAATTTCTACAGCAGTGGGTCCCAAACTTAGGCCTGTACCGGATTCCCCTGCAGAGGAGGACACACTCAGGGCTGCAAATTCTCAATCGGTGGGTGTGTGGCCAGCACCAGCTCCAGAGGACTTCCTTCTCACAGTGTGGTCTGCCGACCACCTGCATTCAATCACCTGGGGTGCTTATTTAAAATGTGGGTTCCTGGGGGCCGGCCCCGTGGCCAAGTGGTTAAGTTCGTGCTCTCGGTCTCAGTGGCCCAGGGTTTCACCAGTTCGGATCCTGGGCGCGGACATGGCACCACTCATCGAGCCATACTGAGGTGGCATCCCACATGCCACAACTAGAAGGACCCACATCTAAAAATACACAACTATGTACTGCGGGACTTTGGGGAGAAAAAAGGAAAAATAAAATCTTTAAAAAAAAAATGTGGGTTCCTTGGCATTAAATAGATAGACACTAAATACAGCTCTAGAGTGTGGACAACTTCATTTTCACATTTCACAGGTGCCTCGGTGAGTCTTGAACATATTTACATATGAGAGCTGCTGCTGCTGCTTAACGACTTGGACGCACCGGGACACTTGGAAAGCCACTGCTCTACAACAATCAAGCTTGAATTTGCATCTTGCAGACCCTAGATTTTTGTTTCCCTGACTCAATTAGACTTCCCTCAGCAACCGAGGGAAGTGTTGGCCCACAGAACACAAAGAAGCAAAGAAAGTAGAAAAGTGATGTAATCTAAGGCCACGTTGAATGGGAGGCCAAGAAACAGTGATGGAAAAACACCAGGGCTCCTCACCTTGACTGTGACAAAGCTTTGGAGGGCAAAAAGGAGTGTGTGAAAACCCTCTGAAAACTGTTGACACTACAGAGTTTGGGCGAAGGGGCCAGTTGTAGTTAGCAGCCTGCTCCTGGAGAAGCAGCAGCTGCTGCTTCGAGGCTTGTGTGGCTTTTTGACTCCTCCTGGTGGTCTTGGGGCAGGACCATAAGCAGAGAGATTGGAAATTTGGATTCCAAGGTAGACACTCAGCACTGGCCTCAGCCTGCAATGTCTGACCTCAAGAGAGCAGAGGGGTGCGGTCCACATGTCTGGGCAATGTTTCAGGACAGGCTTTGCTCCAGCTCCACGGAGCCCTCCCCTCTGTGTCCCCTCTGCCAGCAGTCAGGGTGAGCAGCAGGAGTCCACGGAGAGCAAGTGCAGAGCCGTTCTCTAGGAACCCAGCCGGCCAGACAATGACCACTCTGTTCCTGTGTCCGCTGGCACCCAGCCAGTTAACCCAGAAACCGCCCTTGTGCCCTTTGGGGCAGGCAAATTTAAAAGCTCTCCTTTCAACTTTGGCCTGACATCTCACGGGCTGAGAAGATGCACTTTCCTTCTCCTAAGCGCAGTTTTTCCACACTCTTTGACCATGAGACCTTCAAGAGGGTCTCTTTTCTTCTGCTGCAGCTGAAGATCCCTGGAAGAAATTATAGATCCCCAGAAGCATTCCCCAGGAACTCCTGAGACAAGGGGAACTATGTCCACCCAGCACTATGGACTGGGAGCAAAGAGTCCTGCTCACACCCCCATGACAGCCAGAGATCAAACAGCCGTCCCAGAGACATTTTTAAAATGTGTTTTTAAGTTCATTTCATTATACTCGATATCATTTCGAAAATGAAGACAGCATACCAAAATGCACACAGCATATCTCAGTAAGAGAAACAGAAGCAAAGGGAAAATGAAGGAAACAGACCAAACCAAGTAGAAGTTTTTGCATAAACTCCCTGATATACTTACTAAAGACAGCACACAGATTCGGTTCTGAGCTTCAGAACACAGCACACAGATTTGGTTCAGCGAGGAAAGAAGTGACCAGTCTTAAAGGTAACCCAAATATTCCCAATTCCTTCACCCTTTTCTTTATTAAAAACGTCTGCCATTTATTGAGCTTCTACTGTGTGCCAGGCCCTGTCCTCGGCCCCAGGCACATGTCTACTGAGATAACCATCCACTGAGGATAGAGCCAAATGAACAAAATAAAGTCCCTGTCTTGATGGAGCTTACTTTCCAGTTGATAGAAGTAGATAAACAATATGCAAGTAAACAATGAAATATCTGATGATAATATGTCAGGTGACACTAAGTGCTAAAAGGAAAATGAAACTGCGTACAGGGATCTATCTATTTCAGATAGAACAGTCAGGGATGGCCTCTTAGGGAGTGATGTTTGAGCAGCAACCTGAAGAGGGAGGAAGTAAGCCACGTGCATGTGGGGAGAAGAGTGTTTTAGGCACCAAGGGCAGCACGTGCAAAGGCCACGAAGCACAAGGGCAACTGGTGTGTCTGAGGAACTTCCAAGAGGTCAGCAGGGCTCGAGCACAGTCGGCGGGGAGTGGGGAAGGGGAAGATAGATGCCCTCTATGTTTAATATTTTGAGGAACTTCAAAACTGTTTTCTAAAGCAGCTGCACCATTTTGCCATTCCCTCCAGGAATGTGTGAGGATTCCGATTTCTCCAGATACTCGACAACCTTTGTTAGTGTCTGTCATTTTGATTATCACCATCCTGGTGGACATGGAGTGGTATCTCATTGTGGTTTTGATTTGCATTTCCTGGAAGACTAATGATGTTGAGCATTTTTCATGTACTTGTTGGCCATTTGTGTATCATTTTTAGGAAAACGTCTATTCAAATTCTTTGCCCATTTTTTAATTGGGTTATTTGTCTTTTTATGGCTGAGCTCTAAGAGTTCTTTATGTGCTCTAGATAAAAGTCCCTATCTGATATATGATTCACAAATATCTTCATCTATTCTGTGGGTTGTCTTTTCCTTTCTTGATGATGTCCTTTGAAGCACAAAAGTTTTTAACTTTGACGAACCGATGTGTAAATTTGAGAGCCACGAGCACATAGATGTTATTTTAAGTCACAAGACTCAACGAGATCCACTAGGAAGTTAGTTTAATAAGGAATGTAAGTGTCCAAGGACTGAACCCAAGGTTGCCCATCATTCAAAGGTCCAAGATTTAAGACTACACCAGCAAAAGAGATGAAGAATGACCCCACTCCAACTTTCCCTCTTCTCTCAGTTTTGGAGTGCTCATCCCTTCCCAGGGTGGCAACAGAAAATTCAAAATTCTTGTTCATTTTTTAGATAATGTAGTTCTGGTCCTGTGTCTCAATTCTCTCGTTCAAGGCCGTGCAGAATCCAGGCGCCTTGCCCATTCCAAAGAGAAATCCTCTTATTCCAGATCCCTGATCAGATGACCTGATAACCTCTGCTCATAAATCTCTGTGAATTCTCATCTCAGACCATTTTTCCTTTCACACAAAATGGATGACCACATGCATCACTTGATGCTCCAACCATTGGCAAGGTTTTCCATCTCCATCTCATTCATTCAAGACCACCCTTGAATGTGGCTGTAATGCAGCCACTGTCCACTTTTGCCTCACATCTAGCGATCAGGCCAACCTACCTGTAAACCAGGCTGGGGTTCTTCCTCCTCCTGCAGCTGGTCTTAAGGATGCCCAACATGGCATGGGTGCAAGCTGGGGGAGAGACATTTGTGCAACTGTGATAGGTGACCTGGGAGTCTGGACTATCCATCCATGCAGCTTGATCCCAAACATACCATTTCCAACTTACAATGTACTGCTGCTGGGCCCACCCAACTCTATGACTTGGTGGATCTGACAGAACTCAGCTCATAACAGGTAGTTGCAGACACATGATCACTTTGTTCCCAGTGGTCAAGCATTCTGTCTCTACTAGGGTCCAGGAACACATCAAGAGTTGTTTCTCCAAAGGTGTATGCTTGCCTGCTGCAGATTGCAGGGCCTTGCTCTGGAATCCCAAGACTCCATCGTGAGTCTCCCACTGGGTCTTTCAGCAATTTATCTTTCACTTTAGAGGGGATAGTCTAGCACAGTTCTGGACATTGGACCCCTAAAAACTTCACAGTGGGGGTCGGCCCCGTGGCCAAGTGGTTAAGTTTGTGTGCTCCGCTTCGGCGGCCCAGGGTTTCGCCAGTTCAGATCCTGGGCACAGACATAGCACCGCTCATCAGGCCATGCTGAGGCGGCATCCCACATGCCACAACTAGAAGGACCCACAACTAAAAATACACAACTATGTACTGGGGAGCTTTGGGGAGAAAAAGGAAAAATAAAATCTTAAAAACACACACACACACACAAAAAACCTTCACAGTGGCTATGGCTAGGCCCTGAATCTTCAAAGCATTCATATCCTAGCCTGCGGGGTGCACTTATCTTACCAAGGCTTCAGTGTTTGGCCAACTCTTGCTCATCCTGTCTGATCAGCCTGGTGTTCTCTGGGATGTCCAGGTGGTCTAGATATCTTTGTAATATATTATGACCAAAGATGGGAGAATTAAAAGAGCATGGAAGCAAAGCTGTAAATAAATGTTGGTGTCATGACAATGTGAACTGTTTCTGATCTTTTCTAATAAAAATAGAAAATGCGTTCACCAAATCAAGAGCAACGTACCACATACCTTAGGTCTTGTTAATCTTCTATAATGAAAGTACTATGTTCAGCACCACAGTTATGATCAGGGCTACTATTTGTTTGAGTTGCAGTAGTCTACAGTCATTCTGCAGATCTATCTGGGCTCTTCAGGGGTCTGACTGGCAAGTTAAGTGAAGATATAAGAGGGACCACCATCCCTGCATCCTTTGGGCTTTTAAGGGTTATACTAATCTTTTCCATCCCTCCAGGATGCAATATTTTTTATTTACAGTCTGGGCCAGGAAGGAGAGGGCAGCTTCAAAAGGTTCCACGTGATCTTCTCCACTATGATAGTTCTTACCCCAAAGAACCCAGTGTGGTTATTACACCAACTGCTAGTGTATCAATCCAAATTTTACAGTAAGGGGTTGGAGAAATGATCACTCAGTGGTTTCACAGACCCAGTGGAACTACCATGAACCAGTCATTAGCCATTTATAACCTGATCCCTACAAGCCTCTACTTTAACAGGGAGACCAGGAAAATGTTTTTAGTTTCTGGCTATCAATGTCACCTCAGCTCTGTCCAAGAGTCTTATAAATATGTAGATATTCCCATTTTCTTCAAGATAACTTGAATAAATGTTCTAGTATATTCTGCCATGATGTTGCTGGGTCCTTTCTCTTAAGGACCCATCTACCTCTTCAGTCAACGGGTTCTGAATCTGAAAATTGACTTGATCCAGGAACTGGGCGAGGGACCATGACTTCTTAGTAGGCCAGTTGCCCTCAGTCTCATGTTCCCCACTCTTGCATTTTTTGTTGTTGTTGTTGTTATAGATGTCAAACATCACCTTGTGGTCTGCCCATCTACTTTGCTCCCAGGAATGCCATGCTCTATCAACAATCTCCACAGCTCCCTGCAGGTCACTCTTAGCTGCCCCTCCAAATTTGCCCGTTATTATAGTAAAAGCCACTGGAGCTGGCTTCTGTTGGTTAATGACACCTGGTCTCTGTTACTTGAGAATGGGGAGTCATCCCCATGGATATTAACAAGCCTGGCTCTGTGACTACCTCTCCAGCCTGCAGAGGAGAGCCACCACTGAATTTCTTAGTGATGCTAAGTTAATAAGGCCCTGACGGCATTAGCCAATGGTGTGCCCTCCAGGCCCTCTCATGAAATAGGATCCTATGATCCCCTGGCCTCACAGAATATGTCCACTCCAGCATTCTCACTTCCTTTTGCTTCTTTATTCCTTCCTCTACTGTCTTTCAGAGGAAATCAGACATTTCCACTTTTTCAGTGGCTTCCAAGCTTCTAAGAACTATCGGATTTGTTGTCAATTGCTGTGGAACAAATTCCCCAAAACCTGATGGCTTAAAACAACAAACATACATTATCTCACAGTTTCTGTGGGTTAGGTCGGAAGTGGCTTAGCTGAATAGTTCT
This sequence comes from Equus quagga, assembly GCF_021613505.1. Lineage (NCBI taxonomy): Eukaryota > Metazoa > Chordata > Mammalia > Perissodactyla > Equidae > Equus > Equus quagga. Next base: position 76,513,669 of record NC_060273.1, on the reverse strand, counting down.
GGCTCAGGAACTCTCATGAGGTTGCAGTCAAGCTGTTAGCCAGGGCTGCCTTGTCTGAAACCTTGATTGGGCCTGGAGGGTCCAGTTCCAGGAAAGTTCACTCACATGGTTGGCAGTTGTGCTGGCTGGGACACCTCAGTTCCCCTCCACGTGGCCTCTCATCCCCCAGGACCTCTCTTCTCCATGTGGCTTCTCCAGCAAGACAGTCTGAACTTCTTTACATGGTAGCTGGACTCTGTGAGAGAAAGAGAGAGAACATGCCAGAAAGAGGGTGAGAGCACCAGAAAGAAAGAGAAAGCCTAAGACTCAAGCCAGTCAAATCATGAAAGTGACATCCCATCACTTCCACTATATTCTACTTGATAGAAACAAGGTCATAAGTCCAGCCCACACTCGGTGGGCAGGGATTACACAAGGGCATGAATACCAGGAGGCAGGGGTCTTTGGGGACCATCTTGGGGGCTGCCTACCATAGCTACCCTAGCAACAAGTTTGCTTCAACCTCTGGGGTCCTTGACAGGGTATCAAATCCCATGTCCCACAGAAGTGCCTCTAAGTCAAAATATTTTGAGTCCAATGTTCTTGTCCCTTGATCAAGAACCCTCAAATCTAATTCCTGAGGTCCTTCTCTAGCTCCTACTGATTTATGCTAGCTAATTCCTACAGCTCTCATTGTGCAGTCTACTTCCTCCCTTATCAGGCCCAGCGTGTCCTGGAATTTAATCCCAATTATTGGAAGGTGAGAGCAGCTCCTGAGAGGCCTGTGGGGGAGAGGACTCTGCAACATCATCCAGCCTGGGCAAGTGCTAACTCTTACAAGAAAGAGGTGGGCTACTTCTGCAGAGCCACCTCGTGGGGCCAGGGGGGAGGGATCCCCATGGATATTAACAAGCCTAGAGCATCTATCCAGATGTCCCCATCCCACATTTCAAGGCCCAGGTTTTCCAGCCAGGGCTTGGATCTTAGCCAGATAGCCAGTCTAGCCTGAGCTTTTGAATGTCTCTGGAATTCTGGAACTCAAACAATCAAGTCCTCTTGGGTTCCTCAGCTATGTTCGCTTTTCTACTGCAGGAAAGAAGGGCCTCTTTTTTGAAGAAGAAGAAGAAGATTAGCCCTGAGCTAACTGCTGCCAATCCTCCTGTATTTTTTGTTTTTTTTTTTTTCGCTGAGGGGGACTGGCTCTGAGCTAACATCCGTGCCCATCTTCCTCTACTTTATATGTGGGACGCCTACCACAGCCTGGCTTGCGAAGCGGTGCCACGTCTGCACCCGGGATCCGAACCGACGAACCCCGGGCCACTGAAGCGGAACGTGTGCACTTAACTACTGTGCCACCGAGCCGGCCCCTAGAAAGGCCTCTTTGTAAACTACAAAATAAGCCCTCTGGCTCTCAAACTCAGCCTTTAACTGTTGGTTTACCTGTTTGTTAACGACCCTCAACTTCTTCTACCTGGCAGGGCTTCAAGACAACTTAGCAATAACCGGCTAACTCTGCTGTCCTTGTCCCCATCCCACCCCTCAATGTTCACATGCTCGATTCCACCCACCTGTCAGTCTGCTCCCCTTCACTAGGAGGCTTCCCCACGCCACCACCAGTGAAACTTCAGCAATTAGGCTGCCCCCTTGTGCCAGGGACTCTCTGTGCCCCACAATCTACTCAAGATGGAGTCTTCTCTGCCTTCCTGGTGGTGAGCAAGGCAGTCCCCAAGCCCCATCTCTCTGCCTGCTTTCTCCAACCATTCCTGTTGGGGTTCTCTGAGAAGCAGATGCCAAGATGTGGTGAAGTACAAGATTTGTGGAAAAGGAAGGGAGCAGGATTGGGCTGGGAGAGCCTTCAGACTGTTTTGCTGATCTGATATGTGTTTAAAGAGACCCAGGGCGGGTGGATTGTTAGGAGCAGTCTCAGCCTGCACCCTGGTTCTAAGGAAGTTTCAGCCAGGCCAATGGAGGGTCCTTAAGTCAGAGTTAGAGGAGTCATGCATTAGGACCCCACCATGTGCAGTCATTGGTGGGAGCAGCTCTGGAAAGCCTGGCCTGGGCACAAATACCATGGAGGGTCCAGAGGGCTGTCAGTCAACTACACACCCCACCCTTCCCCAGCTCCTCCCAGCAGCAAGAGAGGTGAGCAGCCTTTTCATGGTCCCCCAGCCTGCTAGTGCCCTTATTACTGAGAACTCCAACTGACAGAGCCCATTGAGAATATGTAAATATCTGGAACACAAGCATCTGAATTTGAGGCCCCCTCTGCCCTAGAAGCTCAGCCAAATGCCCCACTCCAGCTGCACCCCCACTCCTCTCACTGGCCTTGGGAGCAGGCCTGGTATCAGGAACGAAAACTGGTAGGGCATGGAATTGTGGCAAGGCGGGCAGAGACAGGGTGGGGCAACTATGGCATCCTTGGAGATTCTCATCTAGGTTTTACTGGTCATGCCCAAAAAACCTGGGACACTGAAGCTCCCTCAATAGTCATACGGATTAGTCAGGGTTAAGACCCCAGCCAGAGACTTGTATTGTGACGTGATGGTATGAGGAGGTCCCAACTGTGTTCCCACCTGCCTTTGTGGACTGAACTTCCACTGGAGTCATTCCTTTGTCTAGAACGTAACCTTCTCCAGGCTCCTATTTTTAAACTGTATTCCTCACCCCCATCCCCATCCTGCCCTCACTTTCCAAGAATGAAATGATTAAATCTCAAATGCTCCCATATGAACTCATTTTCCTGGCCTTTCCTCAATCCCAGGAATAACCCCGGGCAGTAGGAATGCACTAGAGGAACACAAGAGGGGGTGGGCACAGTGAGGAGGAGTGGTTAGGGCAGGCACATTGGAAGCCTGGATCCTGACCAGGAGGGAGCAAGTGAGTGTACTTTTTTCTGTGTAGTATTTGGCCACTTCCTCTGTCTCCAGATATTCTAGGAAGAGATCTTTGTGTCTTTCAGGCAAGAAAACAACCCTTAATGTCATGCAATGGGTGGACCAGGAAACGCACAAAGTCAGGCAGTGTTTCTGTCCCTGTGGGTGCCTAGTGGGTGTTGGGGAGAGGGGAGGACATCAGAGCCGCTCACTCTACTTGAGCACTTTGATGTTGTAACCTCTTCAGGATGAAAATTATCCCAGCCCAAACCTCTGGAGGGAAACGATACCTGTTCCCTGCCTGCAGCCTTGCAGGACAGAACACCCTGTTCCTCCTGGACAGCAGACCGCTGGGATCATCCTTGTCCATGGACAGGCAGGTGCCCCTTGTTTGTTTCTAGTGGCAGGACAAAGAGCCGATGCAGAAAGACCTAGTCTGGGGATTGGCTTTTAATCAGGAGTTCTTTACACGCTTCACAGATGGAGGGGGTTAAGGGCAGGGATGCAGTCTCAAGGGGATGGACTTCAAAGTGGAGCTGCCTCTGAGTGGTGAGCCTCAAGCTCTGAAACAGACCCTGGAGGGACCTGGGGCTGGCTGCGAAGCGTCTCTGGTAGGTAGGTAGATAGATAGATAGATAGATGGATGGATGGAGGATAGATAATAATAGCATCTTCCTCATAGCCATGTTTTGAAGTTTAAGGGGAGTAAGGTAAAAAGGTGCCAAGTCTTTTTTTTTTTTTAAGATTTTATTTTTCCTTTTTCTCCCAAAACCCCCTGGTACATAATTGTATTTTTAGTTGTGGGTCCTTCTAGTTGTGGCACGTGGGATGCCACCTCAGCATGGCCTGACGCGCAGTACCATGTCCGCACCCGGGATTCGAACCGACGAAACCTTGGACCGCCAAAGCAGAGCTCGTGAATTTAACCACTCAGCCACAGGGCCGGCCTCCAGTGCCAAGTCTTAATAAATGAAAACTGCTATAACTGTTGGTGTTTCTATAGGAGATATTGGAGCAGCAAGTGTATTCGGCTTCCCAAACTCAGATGTGTCTGAAATGTCCTATCACTTCATTACTCTAAAAAAATCAAATGAAATCCGACTCTAAGTCACCGTTCTATCAGACTTTCAGGAAACTCCATCTCAGTTATCATTCCAGCTCCTCCATCCCCAGGTTTCACAGGATGCCCAGACATTGGGGAGACCCCTGCAGTTGACACAGGGGACTAATGCATGGGCCTTGTCCTGCCTCAAGTGAGCCCCTGAAGCCCACAGACTCTGCACTTTGATGCCTCTTAGGGCACAGGACTCCCAAGCCGGGCTCCCATGCCTGGGGCCTACCTCCCTGAGCCCACCGTGAAGCTCTCTCCCACTCCTCCATCCTGCAACTCCCCAGGTTTCCATATGACCACAGGGTCTGCAAGGGAGTGTCTCCAGGGCCCCACCACTTACCAACCCACAGATCTCCCTGTGCTGGAAGAAATCCTGCTCCTCCTCTCCCCTGTTGAAGGCAGGCCCCTCACTCTCCGGGCCCTCTGAGCTCCCTGCCATCTCTTCAACTCAGTAAGATCTTCGTAAAAGAGAGAAGGACTGGCTTGCTTCAACAGCTTCTGCTTTTGGCTCCACATCACAAACTCCCTCACAGCAGGAAAGCGGGTGGGGAAGGGTTGTAAGAGAGTGAAATGCACGTTTTACTTACTTATTTATTCAAGAAATCTCTTCTATGTGTCAGGTGCCACTCTAGTGCCTAAGATTCATTAATGAACAAGTTCCGTCTCTCCAGAGGCTCCCATCCTAGTGAAAGAGTCAGATGGTAAGTGCATAAACAAACATAGAAGGCAATTTTGCCTTCTGTGTGTTAAAGTGCTAGAAAGAGAATAAAAGAAAGTAATAGAATAGACAACAGAGAAGGAGGGTTAACATTTGGCTGGGTGGTTGAGGAAGACCTCATCAAAGAGATGATGTCTGAACTGAGACTTGTGTGCTAGGAAGCCAGCCAGGCAAAGATACCGGCAGGAGTGGTCCAGGCAGAGGGAATAGGCCTGCAGTGGGAATGAGCTTGGCCTATTCTGGAATCACGAGCAAGATGTACAAGATGATTCCAGAGAAGTATTCGGAGGATGGATCATGACCTTTCAGGCCATGTCAGAGAGTGTAGATTTTATCTGAAGTCCACTGGGAAGCCCTTAGAGAGGATTTGAAGCAAAGCAGTAACAATGGGATTTATATCTTTAAAATTTAACTTTGGCTGCGAGGTGGAGAATGGTTTGCGTGGGGGTAACTGGAAGCAGGAGACCATTGAGAGGCCAAGGCTGTCACCGTGGTTCAGGGGAGACCACGGCTCCCGCGGGAGCAACGCCGTCCTGCCTCAGTAGACTGCCGTGTCAGTGTTTCACTATTGCCAATAAAAGCAGAATGGCCTCCTCTCCTCCTTGCAGTAGACACCTTAATTATTCTCTTTCTTATTTCCCTTTTTATTTGGGAATAAACATACGCAGTTTCCAACTAACTTACTTTAAATGTTATGCTCTGTCACAGTTAAATCAATTTGTGTGTATGCGTAGAAGTGTATTCTTATGATGGGCTCTTCGTCTTCTCCCGTCTTCCATTCCTGTTTGGTGTTTCAGAACCTGACTCATTCTTCCCCCTCCTCTGTCTTCTTTTGTCTCCTTGAAAGGCAAAAATGAAGTGAAAAATAAAAAAAAAAAAGAAAAATGGTCAAATCCTGTCCCCATTTTGTATCAATTCCTCTTTGTACTGCTAAGAGATACACTGAGTCATGTTAAAATTTTTAAGAGTTTATTTGAGCAAAACTTGGTTTTAATCGGGCAGCACCAAACTGGAAATGGTTAGGAGGGCTCCACTGACAAGAGCCAGGGGAGACACTTAGATTATAGAGAAAGTGCAGAAGCAAAGAGAGGAAGTTATTTGATTGTATTATAGCTTAAAGCCCAGTTGGCTGTGGTTGGTTGCCCTTAGTTTTCGATTTTGAAACCATGAGGCATTCACAGGCTTAGATTTGGGGTTGCTTCTGTGGGTCGTCACGACATTAGAGCCACCTCAGTCTGATGGCCTCCTTGTTTGATTAATTTAACAGTATCCTTTGCTCTTCGGCCATGAGGAAGGACATCAAAGCCTAAATAAAGATTGCTACAATAAAAATCAGTCAAACTGAGTCATAATCTTGCATTTCTTAAGCATTTACTATGTGGCAGGCACCAAGCTAAAATGTGCCTCATGTAATTCTCACGACAATCCCATGAAGTGGGTATTTCTATTGTCCTCATTTTACAGGAGAAGAGCAGTTCTGGGAAACCAAGCAGATTTCCCCAGGTCTCACACGAGAGTGAGTGGCAGAGCTGGCATTCAGGCTGTTTGATTCTAAGGTGCTCGCTTGATTAACCACTGCACCCCTTCCTGCCCCATGGTTGGGTTTTTTAGGCTTGGCTAACCCAGTCTGAAATCAGAAGGATGTGGATCTATGTGCAGATAGACTACAGTTCCATTCTTTGCACCTAAGCAAAGTAAGCAACATGCAAATTCGAGTTCTAATGCAAATAAGCACCTATTTGTTTTCTCAGTCAACCATTCAGGCATTTTCTGTAGCAAGTCTGTGGCCTGAAGGGTCAGACTAGGCCTTGATTGAATGTGATGTTGCTGTCAGTCCAGATTTGTGCTTACGGATGTGTGAAGGTCCCTGGAGGCCGCACGACACTTAGATGCAGCCCAGCAATGGCTCCCGCCCACAGCACCTCCACTCTGAGAACACAGAGCTGGTGCAGCTGCTAAGCCTGTTCTAGCCTAATGGCTTTCTTCGTTTTCATGCCTAGCTATTGTTAATGACATTTGGTCATCACACGCACTAAATAGAATTACAATGTACTGGGAAATGTGCCTTCTGTATAGGAAGTTGAAAATCCAAAAATTGCCATCTGGATTTTATGTCATCTTACACAATAAGACAGCCTCTCAAGATGGCATATTTTGGGGGCAGGTTGGCAGCATCATCTGCAGCTCGCTTCTTCCCCATCCTTCCTGCTCCAGCTGCTGAGCCCGGCTCTGTAGCTTGAGTGGAACTGGAGATGGATCAGTGGCTGAAGAGTCTCCGGTGGGCCTTCCTGTTCTCTGACTGGGACCACTGACAGGCCAGGACACTTCCCTCTGTCTTTGCTCATGCTGCCATGAAGGCTTCTTTTCCCTTCTTTGAAACCTTAATGAGACCATCTTCTGGTACAGTCTGACCCTCATTCTCTGCATAGGCAGCCTTTTAATTGTTTAGTGTATTTTATGAAGGCTGGTACAGCTTCCTCAAGGCAAGTAAGGAGATGGTCAGCATAAGCTCTAACTAAATACTAACGGTTACTACTACTGCTGCTGCTGTTGCTACTGGTAAAATCCTTGATGCAGGAGTCATGCCTTCTAAGTCTCTTATATTCTAGACGAGTGATGAATACACAATAGACATTTATTAAACATTCAGTGACCTGGCTTTATGCTTCAGTTTCACCACCTATAAAATACCCATCAGTGTTTTGCAAACTTCAGTCATTTCCCTGTTACCTTTGCATATTGATGTACCGTCTGTATAATTATTTTTTTCAGTATTCTTTAAATCCGCTGATCCCCTTTGTTTTACTTGATTTCTTTTGCAATCTATTTATTACATCACTTCCACAAATGGAAAGCCAGCCCCTTTTGCATTAAGTAGAAGGGAACTTTAAACCTAATTTATAACTATTAAAAAAAAAAAGTTTGTCTATGTGCCATCTAAAGACTTCTTCTGTGTCTCCTATGAACCAGGACATTGATGTCTGAGCTTTCCTTGAAGGGGCTGTAGCAGAGGCCATCAGTGCTCTTTAGACCTTGCTGCTTCCTTGTGCTCTTGACCCTCCTAGCTGCCAGGATCTGCATCTCTGTCTCAGATGGTTTTATCCAGAACCGGACAAGGCACCTCTGTCCTGCTTTGCAGGCTGCCAGGGAATTCCCATCCCTGAGAGTAGCCTCGACCAATGGCTGATGGGAATTGGTGTAAAAGTAGCCCGGCTCCCTCACCCCTCTGGTGGGATGCTTCTGAGGCACGTCTTTTACGCTACTTCCCAGAGTTTCTCTCTAGGGTTAAGTTCCAGTCACTTACTGTAGTTGCTGGCTTACGAACACACCCTTGTTGGCTGCCCTCCTTTCCCCTATCACCTTCCCAACCCTTTACCTGTGTCCCAGCATCTCCCACATGAACTAGTTGCTCTCCAAACCTTATTTCCGGGTCTGCTTCTGGGGTACCCCAAACCAAGTCAGGGGCTGCTTGCAAATCAGGGGACGATGGTCATTTTACACTCACCAGTTGAGGTTGGCATGACTCTATACAACTGTGACCGTCTGTGCAGATGTATCAAATGACGGGTGGGAACAAGTGCAATTACGCTTTGACAAATATTTTATCCAGGTAACATTTTCCTACAAAAGTATCAATTTGAAAATTTTTCCAGAAAAAACAAAAATTGAGCTAAGTCTAAAGAGTTTCCAATAGTAATGACTCTTTCTATCACACACAAGTAAACAGGAAACGAAAGTTTTATTTCGATGTGTCCTCCAGTGGAGGAAAGTCAATATGCTTAAAGCCTGGGAGTTATTAAGCAGAGAAATTGGTTATAAATGCAAATAATTACTTTGAGAGAATAGTTGAAGGAGATGTTCACTAAGTAGCAATATTATCACAACAGTGACCATGGTTATAATTCCAAAGTCCTCACAATTTTATCATTTGTGCTCTCATTTAATTGAACCCACTATATAAAAGCGATGCCATTGTCTCTGCAAAAACTCAGTCCAGGGAATGAAAGAAGAACAAAAACAAATTTGGTTAAATGGACAAGTTTATTCTGCTTTGTTGATCCAGATGCTTGACTTATTTTAACTCTGTCTCTTCAGAGATTTCAACATTAGTGTAGTTCTTTGAAGGACTCCTACTTACTCACCTGACATACAGACTATTTTTTAGTCGTTGGTGGGGCTGCTTATTGATGGAATGAAGTGGTTGTCACAAAAGTCAAGTTGTCCAGATTTCTGTGTGCTGGGAATATAGCAGTGAGCAAAGGAGAACAAGTTCTAGACCTCATGGAGCTTATAGACTAGTCCGAAGTTTGAGCCATTAATCAAACAAACAAATAATTATAAAGTAGAAGTGCTATGAAGGAAGAAGATAGAGTATTTCAAGAGAGGACTCAAGGAAGTACTTATTTATGTGTATGAGGATTATTGATTGGAGGCTGTGTTCAGCTAGGAGTAACAGAAACCTGATGAACAGTAGCTTAAACAATTTAGGGTTTGTTTCTTCCCCTTGGGAGATGAGAAGTCCAGAAGTAAGCAGACCAGGGTGGGTATGGCAGCTCTTCACTGTCATCAGCACGTTAGGTTCCCCCTGACTTTCTGATATGCCATGTTTAGAGTATAGTCCTTGACCTCATGCCTAGTCGAAGGCTGCTGGAGTGCCATTCCTCATGGCAGAGGTCCAGACACAGGCAAGGAAGAAGGGCCAAGTGCCAACAGGGCTGGCTTGCTTGTCTGTTGAATTGGCCTCCCTTTTAGAGAAATTTTCTGCAAGTACAATCTAACAGCTTGTGTTCACACCTCACTGACTTGAACTGTGTCACTTGGCCACCCTGAGTTGCAAGGGAGGCTGAGAAATGTATTTTACTGGGAACTTCACCAACAAAGTCAGAATACTGTTAATAAGAAAGAAGGGAGACTGGATCCTGGCTGGCAATGCAATCTCCACCACAGAATGGAGGTCGGAGAAAGCTCCTTAGAAGTGACATCTAAGCTAAGACCTAACAATGAGGAAGAATTACCTAAGCTAACAGCAGTGGGAGAGGTATTCCAGGAAGAGGGGCCAGCAATACATGACGGAGGGGAAGGAGGGGGGAAGGAATTTAGCTTTCCAAGTTGAACTCCCAGAATGGGCAAGGTGAGAGTATTCTAGACCCTTTCCTGGCGCCCCATCGTGCGCTCGAGGACTGCAGGCAAATAATAAAAGCATACTGAGCAGGAATATTACATGACTGTTCTCAGAAAGAGAATACTATATATCATCATTCCTCCATGACTCATCCCTTCCCAAATATCTTCAACTTTGAGCGCTTACTACTTTTTCCACCGAAAGATGAAATGGTGGTCCCTCTTCCTGCCAAACTCCTCGTCAGCTTTGTTCTGGATGCTGGAAAAAAGAAATCCTGTTTCCTGTCTTTTGTTTCCTGGCTGCAGCCTCTGGTTCCGCCCCCTTCTTGGTCTCACAGAGTCTATTTCTGCCTCGGGCCCTTTAACGAGCTCATAGATCACTTTCCTCTTCCACAGTTGCTAGTTAGTCACTCAGAATTATCAAAGTGGAAAATAACTTCTCTCCCTCCGTTGGTTTTTTCCCTTGGATCACTTTGTTTTGTTTTTTCTTAGGTTTTAATTTCCCAGACTCTTCTCTGCAAAGGCAGGAAGAAACTAAGCAGGTGTTGAGGGCCTGATTCTCCTGGGGAATACACTGGAGCAATGTTGGTTCGAGACCAGAAATGATGTAATCGGGTCACTGGCAACAAAAACGAAGACGAGGAAAACTCCAGGGTTCTGTATCTCGGGTGTGAAGATTGAGATATAACACCATGGCCAGTGAGGGGGTAGTAAAGGATGCCTCGTCTAAGAGAACAGCTTCCAGGTTTGCATAAATTCTCCTACTTGTAGGCTGACTGACCAGCCAGTTACTTGACTGTTCTAAGCTTTGGGTTTTTTTCTTTGTAGAAAATGAGATAATAGCTCCCACCTGACTTAGTTGCCGTGAGGATTAAATAAAACGGTAGACATAAAGTGCTGGTCATAGTGCCACATAGAAAGCATTCAACAAATGATCATGATTATTGTTACTAGTGAGATTTAGATCATGTGTGTTTTTTAGTGAAAATAATGAATAATAGTCTCCATTCCAGCTATGAGAAAAGACAAAATACCTGTGGAAGAATAGTGATTCCTTCATGAAGAGGTGGCTTAGGAATAGATGACAAGCACAAGATTAGAATCAACCCTGAGCCCTTCCTCTAAGGAGACCTGAAGGACAGATCGTAAACTCCTTAGAGTATGGCTACTTGGGATGGATGAGATAGCCCAGAGTGTTCTCAGTTTGAGGTCAGCCCCAGTTATCCAACTCACCCGGGAAGTGCCTGAGGCAGAGGGAGAGACAGCCTGCTCTGGATTCTCTCCAGGGCGTCAGTGGATTAGTCTATCAACAGATGAGGAGAATTCCAGCTGAGAACACAGATTTAGGAATCGTGTTTCTCACTCTCATAATGGCACAGAGGAATATCTCTGAATCTTTCTACCGGTCTGTTAAAAGTATTCGGGTGTTGACTATAATTCAGAACTTCATTTCTCTATCCCATTAAACGTCTAGCTTCTGGAAATTAATTTTTGACCAAGATGAGAGGATTTGGGCATGGCACTGTGAATGAATCTGTTATACATGTCAGCTGTGTTTATATCTTTGGTGTATCAGTCAGGATGGGCTAGGTTGTGCTGTAGAAACCAATAGCCCTAAAATCTCAGTGGCTTAAAACAACAAAAGATTATTTTGTTCACACTACATGTCCAGATCAATGTCAACTGTCCCTGGCAGGAAGGGGGACACGTAAAATCATATTCTGGTTCTTATAGACTACTGCCCACATTCCAGTAGCTCAAGCAGGTCCTGTAGCTACACCTAACTTCAGCAGAGTTCTCTGTCACTGTGTTAGGATTTTTCCCATTCAAATGGGCCTACCTGCAGTCAGTGAGATCTTGTGGGTGTCTTGAAACCTTGCAATCATTTGGCTTGAAACTGCAGGGGACTGACCAATGAGCTAATGAAAATGAGGCAGGATGGGGATTATGAAATGCTTGCTTGGAGTCTCCTTTGAGAAAGCAGTAAGGTTTCATCTGCTCACCATGTTCAAGATCAAACCTGTTCCATGCCTTGCATTTGAGCCTTAAAATAGCAACAGAAAGAATGGGCTATACAACGGTCAAGGTATGTTCAACAGCGATGGTGATTTTCCTTGACAAATGGTCAAACTAATCCTTGTAAGAATACGGGATTTAGTTTATTGACTCTTTTCCAAGGGAGAGCTCAGGATGGAAGTGTCATGATACGTCTATATAGCTTCATTGCCCTATTCTCCATTAATTCTGCTTATAAATTAGAAGTTGAGGATGGTTGAAGGATGAATTCAGAACACACCTGCCACTTAAAACACTGAGAACCCACTGGACTTTTTGACAGTTTTGAATGCAATGTGTAAGCAAAGGCAGCAGAGTTATCACTGTCTAAGCCACAATTTACTGCCTACCTATCACGTGCCTGGCACTGGGCTAAGCATTCTATACACATTATCACATTTTACTATTATCCCAGCAACAGGCAAGACTGCTGAGGCTTTGAGAGCGTACACCATTCTGCCCAAGGTCACTCAGCTAGTCCATGGCATAGCCAAAGCCTGATCTCAGGTTTACCTGAATCCAAAGGCCAAACTCTGAACTAATAGCAGTGAATAAATGAGACTCGACTGAGGGAACCCTATAGACTTGGTGGCAAATTTTGATTGGTTGTATATGTCCTTATTTGGCTGTTTTCCACATTTAAGAAAATATGGCGCAATAAGGAGTCACCCAAGGATATATTGCAGGTCCTATAACAACCAAAGATTAGCTCCAGTTCTGAAAGTAATGAAACAGCATTCTCCCAGTCCTCAATGGAGAGAATGATCTGAGCATTTGTGAGCTAACCGGCCCTGGGAAATTATGATTGGTACTTCAGCCTTTTAGCTTATATTTCCCCTATCAGATTTTTGGAAACTCTCACTCCTCATAAACTCAAGCTGAAGAATGACTGTGCCTAAAAGGTGGAATAGCTTTTCAGGAAGGGAAAGAGATGCCCAGGATCCCAAGTTCAGAATCATCTGATGCTGTTTAGAGGCTTGGCCAAACTTTTACATTGGCTGAGTTTTCTAGGGATAACCTGAAATTTCAGTTTCCTATGAGGGGACTTCTTGACACTAACCCTGATTTCCCCTGACTCTGATGATCTATAGGTCTGAGGACCCTTCAAGATAGTCATTGGCTCCACAAGTATTTTTTGAGCATCTCTTCTATGCCAGACATACGTGGTGATGATATGGTGGACAAAACACTGTTCCTGCCCTCAAGGAGCATAACTCTAGTCAGGGAAACAGAAGATGACACGGACAGTGAGTTCAGGTGCCATCTTATTTGAGATGCCGCATTTAATACTCTTTCCAGTGATGCCTTGGACTAAGCAGGCACTTTCCATTTAAGGCAAGAGGGTAGAGTGGAAGGAAGGCTTGGGGACAGATGAGGACACACAGATAATATGTGATTAAGTGATTCCATTGCTCATTAGCTCTGTTATTTAACCTCACTGAGCTCAGTTTTCCCATCTGTAAAATGGGAATAATAATATTTAAGGGCCATTGTAAGGATTAAATGAGATAATGCCTGTAAAACATCCAGCATCATGCCTCGTTCACAGGAAGTGTTCAATAACTGCTAGCTAGCATCATAATAATGGAGATGTCAGCAAAGATGAGAAACGGTAAAAAGTGCAACCATGAGATGGGAGTAGAAGTGAAATAAAGGCTGCCGAGAGGAAAGGGTTCAAACACAAAAGCTATTTCCTCTGCAATAGTTATCCCTTAAAATATATATTTGGATGCAATTTCCAGCCCTCTAAAGAAAAGGGCTTTTCTTAAATTTGTGTGTAAAGGGTAGGATGCAGCTGAAGGGGAGATGGTTTAAACGGAACTCAAACTCTTTTCCTTTTTCCTTTTCCTCTTGTCTTTTCCTTCCCTGAGATCCAGAATAATGAACCTCATTTAGACGAAAGGTATTTACCCAAAGCCTATTTCCATTTAAGATATTTCAGCAGGACAGTGAACAATCTCTTATCCTATTGAGGAATTTTCACTATCTATTATTATTGGAACAAAGATGTCATCATTAAAATAAATTCTTGACTTCCCATAGCATGGTCACTTTAGTTATAAGAGCATCATTCATAATGGCTTTATAAGAATGGAAGCTATGACATTATTATCATATAAAACATGATCAGAGATGTCAATTCTGAGAATCAGTTAAGATTCTTTGGTAGCAAGCAACAGAAACAACTCTGGCTCACAAGCAAAAGAAAGAATTCATTAGAATGCCATGTGGTTGTTCACAGATCCCAAGGAAAAGCTGACAAACCAAGTTTCAGAAAGCGCAGGAACCAGGATGGCTCAGAGAGCAGGAACTAACAGACAGAGTTTTTGGGTCACCCATACCAGATGAATTGACTTCATTTATTTTTAGTCTCTGCTTCACTTGTCTCAAGATTTATTCTCCTGGGAGAGAAAATCTTATTGGCCCAACTTGGGTCTTGGGTTAACTGGTCAGCCAGGAGGCATGAGAGCCCCTTGATTGACATTCTGACCAAGCCTACCTGCAGTGGAAGAAGGGTAGTTACTTCCCCGGGGAAACTGAGGAAACAGAAGTGCTGCCACCAGAAGGGGGACTAGAGAGTGGGAAGGCAACAAGAGTTTTACACTAAAGAGAGCCTCTAGGGTGGAGATGTAACAGAGGAATCATCACCACATTATTTAATGAGGAAACTGAGGCACCAAATGAAAGTAGTTTGTGTGAGGGGTCACACTTAATGGTAGAAATGAAACTTTCTGACTCCTACCAGCCAAATGGAAATTTTTTCCTTATTCTGTCCAGCTTGCCAAAGCATCATTCAGATACCTGGCAGTGCATCAGAATTACCTGTGGAATTTGTTAGAAATAGAGGAGCTGGGTTTGGCATGGGCTGGTGCATCTCTATTTTTAATAAGCTTCTCATCTGATTGTGTTTACAACCAACTTGGAAGCACACTACACCAAGTTTCCGTAGGATCTGATATATAAAAAAAACACTGTAGAACTAATAATGGGATAAGATAATTTTAGGGAAAAGATTCTTATTTGGTGATAAAATTTTTGAGGTCCAATTAGTGTTAGCTGTCTTCATGATTTGGAGATTAGGGAATGTGAGAAGAGGTGGACCTCTTCCCTGTTTATGAGAAGCCTGGTCCAAGTGGATCAGGAGGGTTAGGCTGTTGTCCTAGGAGGCACTTGAACTGAGCACTGCAAGGAGCAGGGCTGGGCCCCTCTAGGGCTGTCCTGACCATCTATGGTTCTCAAGGGGAAGGATCAGATTATATGGGTAGATTACCCAAGTGTTAAGACCTGGAACACAGAAAGGGGTTGAGAAACAGGCCTGAGCTGGCACAGACAGGAAAGGAATCTGTTACCTTTATCTTTTTGTCTCATCACAACTGATGACAGGATGCCTAAGTCTGTTAACCAACTTGGAGCATGGAGGAGAAGGAAGAATTCTCTTCTTCTGCTGGGGAGCCAAATTTCCTCCACTTTTCCCTCGGCTCCTCCTATCCATCTGTCAGGTCCTTGTTTAAATATCACCTCCTCAGAGAGGTCTTCTTGACCAGCCAGTCTAACCTAGGTCCCCTGCTGTTCTCTTGTGGACACCTGTTCTTTCCCAGGGCCAGCTTCATGGGCATGCGACCTATACTATCACACAGGGCCCTGTGCTTAGAAGGACTCCATGCTTGGTTTAATTCTCTGCTGTTCCCATCTTGAAATTTTGAATAATTTTTGAACAAAGGGCTCTGCATTCTCATTTTGCAGTGGATTCTGCAGATTATGTAGCTGGTCCTGTTCTTTCTCTTCCTTACACTCAGCACCATTTAATTACAATAACCCTAACATCTAGGCCCATGCCTCTTATAGAAGAGTTTGCCAGACATTAAGTTTAGCCATTTGAAATTATTGTTATTTGATTATGTTTGACTTATTTTTTAAAAAGTGTATTCACATGGTTCAACCTGCAATGTTATGGATGAATGGATGAGTGAATGGATAATGGTGGGAAGAAAGATACCTTCAACACAGGAGGTTGCTGACCCAATATCCACTTAACTACTTCCTCCTTACTTCCTTTCTCCCTTCCACCAATTTTGATCAAGTGTCCATTCCTTCCCCAGTGACCCACAGGAGAAGGCTCTATTTCTGGTTTCAGGGTAGCTTCTGATCAGCTTACATATTCTCTCTCCTAAGAACAATCTTTCTTTTTCCTACGTACATTGTCAGATTTGAACGAGACTCCGGAACTACTACAGCCATCTTGCTACCATCCCGATGATGCAACCAACCCAAAGCAGAGAGCAGAGCCAAAGGAACTGCAGAAAAGCAGTACCAGGATATATTGTGGATGGAGTCTAATCTACATCTAAACTTCTTATTATGTGAGATGAAATTGCTATTGTTTGTTCTTGTTGACTCTTGCTGTGAAACAATTACCCCAAAAGAGAGTAGCTTAAAACAGCATCCATTGTATTATATGCCACCATTTTGTGCCCTAGGAATCCAAGCAGGGTTCTGCTAGGTGGTTCATCTGTTCCATCAACTAAGGTCATTCAGTGACATGCAGCTGGCTAATGGGATGATCTGAAGAGTCAAAGATGGCTTCCCTCACATATTTGGCATCTTGGTGGTGATGGCTGGAAGTCTAGGCTCACCTGGCACCTTCAACCAGAGGACGTACTTGTGGCCTCTCCAGCATGGCCGTCTCAAGGTAGTCAGACTTCTTACTCCAGGTGCAGGGCTCCCAGAGAGAGTGTTTCAAGAGGCAGGAAGCAGAAGCTGCCAATCTCTTCAGGCCCAAGCCTGGACTGGCACAGAATCACTTCCACCATATTCCATGGGTCAAAGCAGGCACAAAGCCCACCCAGATTCAAGAGGAGATGACATAGGTTCTATCTCTTGGTAGGAAAAGTATCAAAGAGTTTATGTCTGTCTTTAATCCTCCACATTAATTATGTCAATTGGAGACAGGTTTTCTGCTATTTGCAGGCAAAAGGATCCAAAATAATTAAAGAAATTCAAGATTCTCTCAAGCCAGGGAAGATATTTCTCCCTGTTCCTCTAAAACAAGGATTTGTAAACTTTTTCCACAAAAGGCCAGAAAGTAAATATTTTAGGTTTTACAGGCCACATGGTCTCTGTTACTCTGCCAATGAGGCATGAAACCAGCCATGGAAAACATATAGATGAATGAGCATGACTGTGTTCCAAAAAAAATTTTATTTCTGGTCACTGAAATTTGAATTTCATAATTTTCACGCATCACAAAGTATTATTTTTCTTTTTTTTTTTTTAACCAGTTAAAAATATAAAAGCCATTCTTAGCTTTTGGGCTGTACAAAAAAAGAAGGGAGATGGATCTGTTCTCTGGGCCATATTTTACCAACCACTGCTCTAACATATCAGGCTTTCTCCATGCTCAGGGCCTTTGCATGTGCTGGCCTTTTATCAGGAATATTCTTCTCTGAGGTCTTCACATGGTTTGTACCGTCTCTTCATTTGGATTTTAATTCAGATATTGCCCCCTCAGAACAGTCATCTCTGCTCACTCTACCCAAAATATTCCTCTTACTCTGAAACACATTATTCCGTTATATTTTCTTGATAGCACTTCTTAGCTGTCCAAATTTTGTTCAAACACTTGTTTACAAGTTTATTTGCTGCCTCTTTTCTCCCCTCACTGGAGTAGACTCTGAATGAGGCAGGAGTCTTGCCTGTCTTATTCTCCTCTGTACACCTCTTACCTAGCACAGTGCCTGGCAGGTAATAGATACTCAATTAAATATTTGTTGAATTTGAGTTGAATGGTTACAATTCAATTCTCTGGGGCTTGACAAGAACATAGAAGGCTATTCAATGTATACTTATAGAACGAGAGGAAGATAATAAAAGCAGAGGAAGGAGATCAACTTATCTGCACTCAGAGAAGCGTTGGTCCCTCTGTGATTTCCCTGTATTTCATGCAAAAGCTAAAGAAAAAAATTCTTCCCCTCTTGTTTAATTCTAAAGATAGCTATTTCCTTCTCTTGGCAGACAGGAATGCCTTACCTTGACTGTCTGGAGCCAGGAAAAAGGGAAGCAACCTTATATGAGGAAGGAGAACGCCATGGCGGTGGTTGTAAAGTCGTGTTTGGAAGCTAGATTTCTCTAGACCACTAAGGTATGATTTCACAGAAATTCCAAAAATCCCTGAAGAGAAATGGCAAAGGTCCTGGGTGTCATGGCAACAATAGAGATGACAGAGTTGGGAATAGCATCAGGCTAAACTTGTTATCAGGCGGGAGGGAGGGAGGAAAAAGCAGCAGTAGGTACAACATGCAGGACAAGAAGGCGTGAGCTTGAACAGAGTGTACCGGTGGTGTTGGGTGATGGCCAGAGCCCAATTTGGCACTGTGCTTTCCAAGCCTGGGGACAGAAGTGGCTTTCATCCAGTCCTGCCTCTGTTTATTAAAACAAACAGATCAGAGGGGTAGAAAGAGCCTGCTGTAGGTGATTGTAATAAACAGGAAGTGTCCATGGGAAGCAGTGAGGGCCACAGCCTAGTGGACCTTAGAACTTTGTGAGTACATTGAGTTCAGGTGAGGAATAGAGCTCTGGGACAGAGAGAACAAAGTAGAAACGGAGAGAGGGGCTGATACAGAAGGTGACAAAGAGGCTGACCTGAAAATGCTGAACATAGCATGGAATGCATTCGTAAGCTAGCTGGGCTAAGGAAGTGACTATGACTTTAGACAGTTGATTCCCTATTGGTGGATGAAGCAGAAAAAGTGGAGATGGAATTATGTCTCTCATCTGGACTTTTTGGTTGCAAGTGGTGGAAAAAATAACAAAACGGGGCCAAAGCTTAAAAAGGGAATTTATTGGCTCACATTTTTCTTTTAAAGATTTTATTTTTCCTTTTTCTCCCTAAAGCCCCCTAGTACATAGTTGTGTATCTTTAGTTGTGGGTCCTTCTAGTTGTGGCATGTGGGATGCCGCCTCAGCATGGCTTGATGAGTGGTGCCGTGTCCGTGCCCAGGATCTGAACTGGCGAAACCCTGGGCCACCGAAGTGGAGCATGTGAACTTAACCACCTGGCCACGGGGCCAGCCTCTGGCTCACATTTTTGAGAAGTGTAGCAGTATACTAGCTTCAGGGATGGTAAGATCTAGGATCTCAAACAATGCCTTCAGTACTTGTGTCTCTCTCTTTTTCTTTATCTCTCAGCTCTTGTTTCCTCTGCATTAGCTTCATTCTCAGACAGGCTCTCCCCATGATGAAGTGGTTCACATCTGCTCCTGGAATATATCCATCTAGCCTCGGGTTCAGCAAAGAATAACTTCGGCCTGGTTGCTCTAGCAAGTCCAAGAATTCTATCTTAATGCCTCTAATTGGTCATGTGCCCGTCCGTGAGCCAGTCAGGAGGCCCAGGGGCTTGTAATGTTTTATTCATCAACTCTGGGTTCCATGGCCTCCCCTTGAAGCCCAGTGCAGTCAGCTCCACCCAAATCGCCTGGACTAGGAATGGGGAAGAAGTGGTTCCCCAAGAAAAACTCAGATATCATCACCATGAGAATGGGATATGGATGCTGAGAAGTCAAAAAACGAACAAACAAAAATCAGATGTCTACAACCAGTAATCATCACACTCACATAGAATTGATGAGAAGCCGCTGTCTCTCTCACCAGTACATGAATATAAAACTAATGAAATGCTGCCATCAGATCTTAGACATTCAGTTGTTTTCATAGCGACAAAGTTGTAACTCTGGTTTAAATTAGCACTAGGGCATTAACACCAAGAATAGAAAATAATCATCACAAATGAGGAAAAAATTACCCAAAATGATTTAAAGCAAAAGCATAGAATAGCACAAACTTGGTAATTAAATTTAGTAACCAGAAATGTAATTATTGCCCAAATAGCCATTGGAGTGCAAGGTGATGAAGCTCTAAAAAAAAAAAGAAATGCTCATTTTTTGGTCTAGATTTGTCTACAGACGTACTTAATTTTCAATTTAGAAATAATTCATGAACAAATTTTAACACTGGAGAAGTCTCAGAACAAAAAAAGCCCTTAAAATACCTGAATATGTGTGGTGTACTTGGTTCCCATGCCTATCTCACTTTATTTCCATGACACCACACCTGTCTAGTTTTCCCCAGTTCTGACCTCTCTGTTTTGGATCCTTTACTGAAGCCCGAACCATTGGTGTTTTCCAGTGTCATCACTGGTTCCCAGCTCTTCTCTCTCACAGAGTAACTCTTCATTCATTCTTTTTAACAGGTACCCACTGAGAGTCTTCTGTGTGCCAGATACTGTGCCAGCCATCCTCATGGGTTAACTCCTGATTGTTCATGTGCTAATGACACCCAGCTCTCTGAAGGCCACACCTCTCCCTTCAGATTCACACTTGTACATTCCTATGGTAGATATTTTATAAATAGTTCCAGAATGAATGGATAAGTGAATGAATGCTTTTCCCCTGAAGTTCCAAGTGCAACATATCTAACAATGAAATCCTCTTTCAGCCTGATCCTATTCCTATTTGTACTTGGTAATACCCTCAAAGATAAAAACCTCAGGGTCATCCTTGCCTTGTCGCTCTTGTCTCCTTCACATGAAGTTTCACTGATTTTGACATGATATTTCTTAAGTCTATCCTCTTCTCCCCGATCTCCACTCTTCCTCCCCTAACTCAGACCCATATCACCTTCTGCTTGGATGCTGCCACAGCCTCCCAACTGGTCTGCCTGCCTCTAAGTGTGTCCACATAGCTGTCACGCTCTCCTGCTTCAGTGGCTCTCCATTGCCTATTGAACAAAGCTCACGCTCCTTAACACACTAAATAAAGTTCCCTGTGTCCTAGTCTCTGCCTTCCTTTCCAGCCTCACCTTGAGAATGACTTGCCCTGAATGTTGGTGTTTTCCTGCACACAGCCACAGGTTCATGCCACCATGGCTTTGCTCATGCTCTACTCTATGTTTGGAATATGGCCCACCCTGTAATCCCATTTGAATACATCAGTGTGAGCGTCAGCTGAGGCGCTGGATCCTCTAGGAAGCCTTGTTGACCCTCTTCAGGCTGAGCTGCCCTCTAGTCAGCTCAATAGCACACTAGGCATCCCTCTATCCTTGCATTATAAAGACCAGGTCCTCTTGCTATCACCTGGACTCCCATGTGAATTCCTTGAAGATGTGGGCTTATCTTGTTCATCCTTGATTCCCCAGTGCCTAGCCAGCACCTTAAACGTAGTAGGACTTCAAATAAATGTCCGTTGAAGGAGTATTTCTTCTTAAGTAGAACAGATATTTTAGCCTTGGTAGCTTTCACAGTGTGAAAAGAGTACCCTCTAAAATACTAAAAGCTAAAGGATATTGACCAAGACTGAGATATAGAAGGTTACCAGCAGAAACTTGGAGGTAATCTAATTTGCATTTTCTGGCCCAAAAGATTAACTCTCAAGACCAAAGGCAAATGCTAATGACCCTAAAATATATGCTGGTCTGATACCAGGGATGAGAAGAATGACTAATAAAAAAACAGGTATTTCTCTAGCTTAACAGTTTTTTTACTTACAGTCAGATCTTCTAAGCCTTATCCTGAATTTTCAGACTAATGTTTTCTGAATTAATTTGGAATATTTATAGATTGTCAACCAGTCAGAGCAGAGTGAGCTGGGAGAGAAGAGTAGGAAATGAGATGAGAAGAGGTATCTTGGGTCAGATCACACTTTTGCTTTTGCTTTGGTAAGATGGAAAACCATCGAAGGCTGTTGATCAGAGGAGTGACATGATGTAATTTAATGTTCTGATAGAATCATTCTGGCTGCTTAGAGGAGACTTAACTAGGCAGTGTGGGCAGAAGTCAAGAGACCAGTTAGGAGGCTGCTGCAATAGTGTAGGCGAAAGATAATGGCAGCTTGGACCAGGGTGGTAGCAGAGGAGGTAAAAAAGTTGTCAGATTATAGGTATATATTGAAGACTCCACCAAAAGAATTTGCTGGTGATTGGATGTAGATTGTGGAGAGCGAAGAAAATGACGAGTCTAAGGGATTTTGGCTTGAACACCTTCAAGGATGGACTTGTCACTGGGAAGAGCAGTTTTGGGGGGAAATCAGGAGTTCAGTTCTGGTCCCTTTTTAAGTCTAAGATGCCTATTTAGATATACAAGTAGAGTGTTGCATAGTCAAGTTGTGGATACCTGTCTGGAGTCCAGAAGAGAGTTCAAAGCTAGAGTAGATTTTGGAGGTTGTTAGCATGCTGATAGTATATGCAGCCATGAGTTAGGCTAGGGTCATCTAGCAGGTCTGTGTGAATAGAGGTTTGAAAACGAACCTGGGACAGTCCAGTATTCAGAGGTTGGGAAAATAAAGAGGCAGCAGCAAAAGAAACTGAGGAGGGACGAATGAGAAAGGAGACCCAAGAGGCAGTGAGTGGGTGGTGACTCAGAGGCCAAGTGAAGAGAGATTATTGTGCTGGAGTAAGAAAGAAGCTACCAAATTCTAATTTACCCCAAGTCTTAGTGGATAGTATATTTCTGTGTGTGTATAATTTTTTTGGCCTGGGGGCACCCAGCTACCATATTTTCTCTTTGCTCCCATGCCCTAGAAATTCTGAGTCCATGCGGACCGGGACTTCACTTCTGGGTGTGTGTGGTTGAGAATTTGACGAGTTCTCATTTCCTCTTGTGGCAGCTGCAGGATGAGTTCCCCTTCCTCTCTGCACTTCTAAGGAAAGCCTGAAGCACTAAACATCAGCCAGGGCTGCCCATTCGTAAATTCATTCATTCACTCACTCATTCACCAGATAGTTACTTGGAATTTACAAAGTGCAGTTGCCTTCCTAGCACTGAGGATAAAGCCATGAACTACGCAGTCCCAGCAGCATCCTTGCCAACAGGGAGCTTACATTCCAGTGGAATTGGGGGAGAGGTGGAAGAGGGAGACAATGTGTGTGTGGGGACAACAACCAAGCAAAATAACTTCAAACTGTTGTGCATGCACTGGAGAAAACAATCGGGAGTCTAAGATATAGAATAACAATGGAGACTAAGAGGGAGGACCCCTTTCAAATGGGAGGGCAGAGAAGCTTCTCTGGAGGGTTAGATCCAGATGTCTCCAAAGTAACCAGCAAATCTTTTTCTGTTTAGAGTCCGGAATTGAACCTGTGTTCCCAGTTCCTGGAACCCCCCTGAGGCTCTTGGTTTCCTCCTGGTTTATCAGAACAATGGAGGAAACTTGCCTCCAGTTCTATCTTCATGTGAGCACCTACCTTTACAATTTACAGTACTACTTTAAAAAATAAGTTCTTTTACAATTTTATCCAACATCAGCCAGAGGAAACAAAAGATTATAAAAATGGAATTTATCAAAGTTCACCTTCCAACAAAGTAGTTAGTTACCATTTAACTTAGCGAACTTTTTTTGAACACTTACTACAGTGCAAACACTGATCTACTAAGCATTTTATGTGCATCCTATCCTTTAATCTTCACAACAGCCCTGTGAGGTAGGTACTGTAGTCATCCTTATTTTACATTTAAAAAACCTGAGGCTTAGAGAGATTGACTGTCCAGGCAGAGCAAGTGGAAGAGCAGTGGTTAAAATCCATATCTATCTAATGCTCAAGATTTTGCTTTTAGTGTTACTTTGAAAAAGGCAATTTGAGGACATTCTTAACTATGTCTTTTAAGTACTGCAGTCCTTATCTTCACCAAATTATTGTCAGATAAGAAACTAAAATACAAGTTTGCAGATGCTAAGATTTCTCCACAGTTGAATAATCTTTGGGGTATTTGAGTGACAAACCTGTTTTAATGATGGTAGTCAAATCCTGTCCTAAAGAGAAAGTGTATTGGTTTGTGATTGCAAGTTTAAAAACAGCCCAACATCATCTTTCAGGAATGCTATAAAAAGAAATTCAAGGCAGTATTTCTTTTTTTTTTTAACTTTTTTGTTTTGCTTTTTCTCCCCAAATCCCCCCAGTACATAGTTGTATATACATATTTTTTTAGTTGTGGGTCCTTCCAGCTGTGCCATGTGGGACGCCGCCTCAGCATGGCTTGATGAACGGCGCCATGTCCGCGCCCAGGATCTGAACCGGCGAACCTTGGGCTGCGGAAGTGGAGTGTGCGAACTTTAATCGCTGGGCCACGGGGCCGGCCCTCAAGGAAGTATTTCAATTAATAAAGATTAAAATGTAATCTTTGTTAGAACATTGACTATTTGGATTTCATGTCTTAACTCAGTTTAAAAAACATAATTTCAAGATATTTTAGAATGTACGGTAAATTTTGAGGTTTTAGTAGTTCATATAATAGTAATACAAGTTATAGTTTGCTGAGCATTTATCATGTGTCTAACAATGTACTGTGTATATTATTTCACTTGTTCTTAACTCTAGCTCTTTGAGATATTAATTATTGTCCCTGTTTCAAAGATGAAGACATTGAGACTCAGATAATTAAGTAACTTGCCTGAGATTCAAAATCATCATGTCAAGGCCAGTATTTGAACCCAGGGACGGGAACCCTATGCTCTTTTCACAGCATGACCTTATTTCTTATTCGGGCTTCAGAAGGTATCTTTTCTTGTTAGATTATTTTCATTCTCTAAATAAGTGACCTTCGGGAAATATCTTTTTTCTTTGTATTCAGTTTCCTTGCCTTTAAAACAATGTGATTGATCTGGATGTTTTCCATGAACTCTTTTAGTTCTAAAGCTCCACGATTCTGTGATTCCATGTATAGTCCAATTCAAAGATAATTCACCGGTGTTCAGTAAGACTCTTGCTTGTCTCATTTGCATATTTTGGGAAATAGTAGGAGACTGAATCTTTTAAATCAGTTTAGTAGATTTATCTACTATTTTCTCGTTTATACTCATGGATATATTATTTTGTTCTTCTTAGTTGCAAAATGTTTCTTCACTGTCATTTATAATACTCATCACTAATAATATCCTGAAGAAATAGATTTGAATGCTTTCCCTAACTTATAGGTGGGAAATCAGGCTATTCCAGTGTCTTAATTTGGCTTTCTTGAGGTCACGGTCATTCCCTGCCAAGGACATGAACTAAGAATGGATATTACATTGTTAAATGGTTGGAAAAAAATTTCTTAAATGTTTTGTGACACCTAAAGGATATGTGAAATTCAAATTTCAGTGTCCATAAATAAGGATTTTTGGAACACAGCCACCACACTCATTTATTTGTGTATTGTCTGCGGCTGGTTTCCTGCCAACAGAGTTGAGAAGGTGCAACAGAGCCTGTATGGTCCATGAAGCCTAAAAGCCCATCTGCCAACCTCTGGGTTAGTCTGTACGTAAGTAGTAATTAGACAAGGAGGCTGTTCCCCTGGGCTGTCTCTAATGCCTTGATAGCCTACATAAGCAAATCAAAACCTAAGTGGGAGTCAGTGCTCTTGAATCAGAGAAAATGAAACTTAAGAACAACCAATCACAAACAGCCAACCAGGCTTTCCCAAGGAAAGCAGCTGCTTAAGCTTTAACTAATCAAATAACTTGTTTGCTGTGTTTCCAAGTCTTCTCTATGAAAACCTTGCCCCTAGCTCCCATGTGGAGCATTCCTAACCACTCTCCATTTGGCACTGCCCAATTAGAATAGACATTTGCTCAAATAAACTCTTGAAAAGTTTAACGTGCCCCAGTTTATCTTTTAACATCCATCAAACTATGTTGATTGCTTACTATTGCTAGGGACTCTGCAGATCACAGGGAACACAGCAGGGAACAAGACACATGAGTTCTCTGGGCTCAAGGAGCTGTTTCTAAACTATGGAATAAAAAACAGAACAGGGGCAGCCCTGTGGCCGAGAGGTTAGGTTCACACACTCTGCTTTGGTGGCCCTAGGTTTTGCTGATTTGGATCCTGGGTGCGGACCTGATACCGCTCATCAAGCCATGCTGAGGTGGTGTCCCACAAACCACAACTAGAAGGACTCACAACTAAAATATACAACTATGTATTGGGGGGCTTTAGGGAGAAGAAGGAAAAAATAATAATAACAAAAAATAAAAAAATAAATTAAAAAAAAACAGAACAAAGTTGGAGGAATATAGTACTTCCAAATTTTAATTTTCCCAAAAGATATTTTAAAAAATTACAGCTATCTTCATTTATTATCTTTTTTTTTTGCAGGGGAAGATTCACCCTAAGCTAAAATCTATTGCCAATCTTCCTACTTTTCCTCCTCCCCGCCCCCAAAGCCACAGTACATAGTTGTGTATAGTTGTAAATTCTTGTAGTTCTTGTATGTGAACCACTGCCACAGCATGGGTACTGACAGATGAGTGGTGTGGTTCCACGCCCAGGAACTGAACCTGGGCCGCTGAAGTGGAGGGCACTGAACTTTAACCGCTAGGCAATCGGGGCTGGCTGTCTTCATTTATTACCATCTTGTTTTTAACAGGAGTATGTTAATACAAAAAATTGAGTATATTCTTACCAAATTTGTAGGAAGGACATAATCTCAAAATGAAAACACTCTTTCAAATGGAATGCCTATAGCTTCAGGAAAAACTCATCATATTGTCATCATTTTCTCATTTCATGACAGATCAGAGAAAACTCCTTGGACTGGCCTAGGTCATTAAATGAGCTTTGGGAAGCACAGGGGTAGTTTTCATTGTTACTTTTTAGGCAAAACCTTTAAAAAGTGTCTAGTTTTTAAACTGGAAAATGTTACTATTTTAGTGATGGAACACGTTAGAGAGTATCAGAGCCACTAGTTTTGTAAGTCAATTTTTTCTATAAATGAATGTTGGGTAGTAGAAATACAACAATGGGAAATTTCAGAAAAGAAATAGAAAGGGAAGTGGGGAAGTAAATAAAAGAAATCCGCTAACATCCACTGTAGCCCAGCAGACATCACATCTCTTTGCCCTGTGGTTAGATGCAGGTCAACCCGTCTTAGTACTGATTTCTCATACTGGCTTCTCCCTAGAAGAAAGGGATAGTGGATCATTTTTCTGTTGAAATAGTGTCCTCCTCTACCCCAACCATTGCCACCTTCAATAGACACAGGCATCCTCTAAAAACCATAGCATCCTCTCAAAATCATAGCCATTTGAAGGATGGGAATATGAATTCCCATGGAAGGAAAGCCCACCCATTAATAAGTATTTGAACTTGGACAGTGATTGTTTTCCAGTTGCCTTAGAAAGTTTTTTAATTCCACATAGCGAACTTTCCATTTTGCAACAACTGAAATGGCAACCAAAAGACAAGAAATTACCCTTCTCCTATGTGTCGCTAGTCCTGCTGTGTATGATATCATTCATTTCCTGAACATGTTTCATAGAGCACTAACTCTGTAGGATGTAATTGTTGGGGGAAAAACAGGATTCCGTGCTCAACGAAATATGAGAAATACTGGGTTAAGCAAAATCTTATGGGATTATTTAGTGCAGGACTTCTCAGGGTCTCAAATACGCTAATTGTATTTATTTACTTATTTATTTCCTTTATTTTTTTAAGGAAGATTAGCCCTGAGCTAACATCTGCTGCCAATCCTCCTCTTTTTTTCTGAGGAAGATTGGCCCTGAGCTAACATCCGTGCCCATCTTCTTCTACTTTATATGTGGGATGCCTATCACAGCATGGCTTGCCAAGTGGTGCCATGTCCACATCCGGGATCCAAACTGGCGAACCCGGGCTGCTGAAGTGGAACGTGCGCACTTAACCGCTGTGCCACCGGGCCAGCCCTGCTAATTATATTTAAAGCATACGCCATGTCTAAGATACAGAGATAAGCAAGAGAGCAAGCCGCAGAGGACTGCTTTAGTTAGGGTACTTTGTGTAGTAAGCTAATTTGTTTGGTCATTTTAGTAGCAACAATTATAAGAAATAGACCAATTATTTTCATTGACCTAGATAATCCTGGGTCTCTATTGAAATCTTCGACAGTTTTCTGGTTTCATCTCAGCCTTTGAACAGATTTATTTTTAGTGATGAATTATTCTTTTTCTTAAATACCTTTCTTCATTTTACACACATCTCTGCCTTGTAAATGCAGATAGTTTCTTTACTCTAAATGTTTAAGAAAACATCCTTAAAACTAATGATTTTAGGGACTGGCCTGGTGGCGTAGTGGTTAAGTTTTCACGCTCTGCTTTGGCAGCCTGGGGCTCGCCAGTCCAGATCTTGGATGCAGACCTATGCACCGCTTATCAAGTCATGCTGTGACAGGTGTCCCACATAGAAAATAGAAGAAGATAGGCATAGATGTTAGCTCAGGGCCAATCTTCCTCAAAAAAAAAAGAAAAAGAAAAAGAAAAAATTAACGATTTTCTCTTTTGGTAACTAGGTAAGGACCATGTATTAATGCAGATGACCAAAATTCAGGAGGAAGTGAAAGAATAGGTTTTGTGGTTAGTGCATTGTACCAGTTAGGGTCGTGTTTGGCCAATAGTGGGACTTAAATAGATTGTATTTTTCTCCTTTATGTAATGAGTGGTTGGGAGGTGGGCACTCTGGGGCTACGTGTGTGGCTCATGGATGTCACCAATGCACCTGGTTCCTTCTGTCTTCCCATCCAACAATCCTTAGCATGTGGCATTCATCCTTATGGTTGCAAGATGGCTGCTTCTCCTCCACGCATTATATCCACATTCTAGGCAGAAAGAATAGGGAAGGAAGGTGGGCAAAAGGTACGTGTCAGCTGTCCCTTTATCAAAAAACCAAAACCCTTCCAAAGCCCCACCAGTAGATTTCCAGTTATATCTCAATGGCCAGAAAAGTGGCACACAGCCACCTCCAGCTATGCGAAAGCCTGAAGAATTGAATTCTTTTGTGGGGCCTTGGAGTTCTCCTGGTAACATAGCCTAAGTCTGGAGCTGTACTCCCAGTTTAAATCTCAGTTCTGTTGCTCAGTGGTTATGGGACTTCATGTGATTCATTTTCAGTTTTCTCCCCTATAAAAGAGGGATAAGATAATAATCGGGTTGTTAAGAGATTAATTGAGTTAATAGTTGTAAAGTGTTTGGTGTATAGTGAATATTATATAAGTACTTTCTCAATAAATGAGTAGGGAAAAGGGGAGAATGGATATTGGGTAGAAAAGTAGCAGGCGTGAAATAAATAAATCACAAAAATGGCAATAAAAATATTGCTAACATATAAATCAGACTTGTGTAGTACAAGTAATATGAATTTCATTAATTTCTTGAGCCAAAGAATGTTAATTTAAGTGCTGCTGCCTCTGTTAAAGAACGACGAGCCAAGGGCTTTATAAAGATAGATTTCTCTTTCTTCTTTGGAGGAAAATGAGGATTTCATGTATGCCTTAGTGACTTGTTTCTACACAAATTGTAGGGCCTGGGCTTTAAAGCCAAGACAAGTTAGAGGCCTGTATAATGATTGATATATTTGAGACATACCAGCAAAAGGTCCTGGAAAAACACATACACTTCACAATGAGATGCTTCTTCTTTTATTTATGTGTGATCTTATTCCATTTTTAGGTGTTTGGCTATTATTATTAATTTTTTTAGATATATAAAATGTCTTTCTTATAGACAACTTATATGGAGATAGGTACTTAAGACAGATAGATTTGAAGCCTGGTTCCATCACTAACTACGCGACCTTAAGCACGTAACTTCTCTGAGCCTTAGTTGCCTTGTCTGTAAAATGGGAATGGTAATAGTGCCTACTTCCCAGGATTCTATTAAAGGTTAGGTAAGGAACCACAATAAAGTACTTAGCACAGATCCCACTACACAGCAAAAGCTTAATAAATATCATCATTAACCCCCCCACCATCATCATTATTTTTCAAAATTAACTTTATTGAGGTGTAATGTGTAATAAAATGCACCCACGAGCTTTGACAAATGTCAATGCCTGTGTAACATCACCACAATTGGGATACAGAACATTTCCACCCCCCAAAATCATTATTTTCAAATAGGAAAACTGATGTCTTATCCAGTAATAATACAAAGGAGAAGTCACTGTGTAAAGAACATATGGTATCAACTATAAAAAAGGATGAATAAGTGCTAAGTTGAATAACAAAACCATGGGAATGTAGCGGAAGGAGCACTCATTCTGAGGGGCTGGGGGACTGGTCAGGTGCACCGCGTGGGATTGCTTCTCCTGTTCAGCAGCAATTTCCTCTTTTCTTGTTAACTGCTCTTTGCTTATCCTTTGAGGGAACAACTCCTCCCCAATATTCTATGTGTTAGGAGTGGGGCTATTTCACGTCTGGCTTCAGTCTTGTAATTTCTGCTGGAATTCTTGAAAAGAAAACTCTCTTACTGCTAATATCGCTGGATGTAAGTTTGGAGAAGTAGAGAGAACCCCTGAGAATGAAGGCACCACAAAGGAAGATCAGCCGGGGGCCGAGACAGAGAGAGAGAGAGAGAGAGAGAGAGAGAGAGAGAGAGAGAGTGCTCATGTCATCATCTAAATCCCCAGACGCGGCCCTGAGGCTACATCCATCCCACCTCTTCACTTAGGACGTCAGTGGGTCTTCAGAAGGACATACAGACCTTCATCATGTTCTCCAGCTTGTGTTCAGTAAACGTGAGTGAGCAGCCCATGCCTGCCTTTGATTATGGGGGCTCAGAGAGAACCGTACGAGAGTGCTTTCCCATTTTCTACAAAAGGGAGGTAATCGTACAGCAGAGGTAGAGTTAATGGGACAATTGAAGTCAGAAATAATGTGGATTTAAATACATTGATACCAAAAGTAGAACTATTTGGAAGAATTTTTTGGCTATTTTGAAGGAATTCAGACATCCAAAGAATTTAGGTCAAATCATTTTGCCTAAATTATTTCTGTATTTCATATGAAAGTGATTTCTGGGCCTTAACTGTTCAATTCTATTTTCATTCATGGCCACGACCTATGTTGTCACATGAATCATTGTTTCTTCCTTCTTAAACATGTGTCTCTCTTGCTGGCATTGTGCGCCTTTGAAGTACCCATTACTGTTCTAAGTGTTGGGGCTGTTGCAGTGGACAACACAAATGTCTACCTCATGGAGCTTATTTTCTAGGAGGAGAGAGACAATTGCACCTTCCATGTTTCAGTTTCTGTGCTCCATACTACTGCATTCGGATTCTCTTTTTCTGATAATATTGACGGAAGTGTGGGAGGTCTTTGTGGAAATTCTGGATTAAATTCATAAGAAATTTACCTGCTATCCACATGCTTAAAAATCTGTCTGTAAATGGGCATATTGAGGTATACGTTTGTGTATATGTAAGTGCCACACATACTTCTTAGTTAGGTAACCTGGTTCAAGTTACAATTCTGGGCCTCAATTTCTCATCCGAAAAATGGGGATTGTCATAGTACCAATCTTACCTTGTACTGTGGGATTATACACATGTAAATAATTTAGCATAGTGTCTAGTCCAAACTAAGAGCTTAACAAATGATAGCTAACATATCATTAATACCTATATATTACTTTATACACATTTGCTCAATATTCCTTAATGGGATAAAATTAATAATTGTGGACCTCATTTTTTTTAATTGATTTAACATTTATCGAATAGTTTACCATGTGCTAGGCCCCCTGTGGCAGATTGTTTTTTTCAAGGATGGCTACAACAGTATCTCCCTTTCTTGTCACTTCCCCATCTAAAGGTACAGTCTAATTCTCCTCCCCTTGAATCTGGGTGGGCTTGTAGCTAATGAAGGTGGTAGAAGCGTGTGACTTCCAAGGCCAGATTACAAAAGGTGATGGAGCTCTCTGCCTGTGAGCTGGAACCTTCACACTGGAGTCCTGAGGCTGCTGTGCAGTGAGGAAGCCCAAACTAGGCTACATAGAGAGACCACTTGGAGAAGCCCTGAGCCCCCTGGAAGAGAAGGAGATGCCTGGCTAACTGCCGAGGCCCCACTTTCTGTCCTTGGTGACCTTCTGTCACCATCTGACTCCAAACACATTAGAGACCCCAAGCCAGTACCACCCAGCCAAGCTTTCCCCCAGATTCCTGACCCACAGAGATCACGAGAGAAAATAAAATGATTGTTGTTGTTTTAAACCATTAAGTTTTGGTGTGATTTGTTTGTATCAATAGAGAACTAGAACACCTACCTTAAGTGCTCAAGATATAGCATTAAGTGGATTTACTTTCATGGAGTTTCCATTCCAGATCTTTCTCATCTTTGGCAAGTGAGGAACAACTATTTTCAGGGTTTTAATTATCTGTGAGCTGGCTGGGGCTGCTATCAAGTCTAAATTTGTAGATACAACTAGCAAATAGATCACACTCATTCATTCATTTATTCATGTAATAAATCAGTCTGTTAAATTCTCAACATAGATGCCTTCTCTGGCCCCCTGAGTGAGCAATCCCTTCTCCATGTTCCCTCACACCCAGCCTTCTCCTATCCTAACTTACTGTGCAGCATTGCTATTGCTTGTTGCTCCTGTCTCTCCCACTGACCAGCAGCAGTCAAGTTCATTCTGTTTTGTTCATCTCTGTATCCCTAGCATCTAGCCTAGTGCCTGCTCATAGCAGACCTATTTAAAAAACAAACAAAACAAACAAAAAAACACTTAACTGAACGAGCGCTGCTAGACATACAAATAATTTATTCAAGGACAATCCCTATCCTCTGGGAGTTCACAATTTAGACTAGACACTGTGGGATCTAGCCCGACAAGTGCAGTGAGTGGGCTGCCTGAATTGATTCCTGTGCTGAAACCGGGACAACAGGGCAATGCGTTGCGGGTGGGAGGTGGACAGGGACACGGAAAGGATCCATTCCTTTATTCCACAAATATTTATCAATCATCGTAGCACACGTAGCGCACGGGAAACGTTCAATACTATCTGTTATTAAATGCCAGCCCCTGTTCTAGGTCCTGGGGATGCAGCGGCGCACAAAACTGCGGTGGCCCGAGCCCTCGAGAGGCTCACGGCATAACGAAGGACGACAGGCAGTGGACGTAATTATGTAAAATTGTGCTAGTTGCCGAGCAGGAAAACAACAGGCGGCTGAAATTCTCGTAAGGATGTTAGCTCCTTCGGCTGGGGGCAGCCGTGGGCGGTTTTTGAGCAGGAGTGGCCCTGAGGGGGACGGACTGTAGGGGGCGGGAAGACTGCAGGCAAGAAGATCTAGTAATTTTAAGATGCAAATATTTTCTGCCAGATTGGAAGAAGGAGCGAGCGCCTAGGGGCGACGTGGCCGCTCGGTGAGCTCCGGATTCTCCTGGGGCAGGGGCTGCATTTTGAGCGCAAGCTCGATTGCCCAGCAGTGCGAGGCGGGCTGAAGAGAACTGCAGCCCTAATTCCCAGTTTTTTCATGCTCAGCAAATCTAGGTTCCTCCGCTCCGCAGACCTGGAGACGCACCGTCTCGGGCTCGGATCTGGACCGTAGCAAGCGGACAAGATCCGGGGTGGCGGCGACCCATGCACCGCAGCCCCCAGGGTCGCGATCTGCAACACCGCGCGGGCGGGACGGGGCGGAGCTTGTGCTGCGGACCTAGGCGGTGGCGTGGGACCCGCCCCGTGCCCCAGGCCCCGCCTCCAGGCCCCGGTGATTGGGTCAAGGCCGCGGAAGGGCCGGGCGTCCCCAGGAGGCCGGGGGGGGTCGGGCTGAGGCGGGCGCGCTGATTGGCCCGACCGGGATTAGGTCATCGCTAGCAGGTTCGAGCGGCCCGGACGCCGGCGGGGCGGCCGAGGCTGCTGTGAGAGGGCGCTCGAGACTGCTGGAGAGCGAACCAGCGAAGGAGGCGGGGAGGCGGCGGCCGCGCTCGCTCGCCTGCTCGTTCGCTTCCCGGCGCCGCTGCGGGTCGGCCGCTGCGCTTCTGACTGGCCTGCCGCTCCGTTGCGCGCCGCCAGAGCAGCCGCCCAACAGCCGGGTCCCGGCTGGGTTCGGAGTCTTGCGCGCCCGCGGACTCTGAGCGGAGGGCGAGTCCGCGCCACACCTGTGGAGCCGGCGGCCGTCGGGGGTGCCGGCCGAGGTCCCGCCGCGTGCGTGCTCGGGGCTGCAGGCCGGCCGGGCCCCGGGCGAGGCGCGCCCCCCAGCTGGGCGCCGCGGGCACCATGGGGCTCCCCGCTCTCGAATTCAGCGACTGCTGCCTCGACAGCCCGCACTTCCGAGAGACGCTCAAGTCGCACGAAGCGGAGCTGGACAAGACCAACAAATTCATCAAGGAGCTCATCAAGGACGGGAAGTCACTCATCAGCGCTCTCAAGAGTGAGTGCCTGCGATCGCGGCGGGGACGGGGACCGGGGCGGGAGGGGCAGTCGGGCGGCGCTTGGTCCGGGGCGTCCGAGCGCCCCGTTGGTTTTTGCCCCCGGGGCGCTGAGGACGGGTGTGGATGCTTATAATGAGGGGGCAAGGACGCATAAGATGGGCGAGCCAGCAACAGTCCGAGGAGGAAAGACACCCGTCGCCCGGCCGCTTGCGTTCTGGGATGGCGGGGAGGTGACCGAGCACGAGCGGTGCTCTGGGGCACCGCAGTGGGTGTGAGCGGCACACAGGTGTCCGGGGAGTGGGACTGTAGTGCCTGGCGCGCCGCAGCCTGTTGGGAAACCCCATCGCGTCCACGACTCAGGCTGCTGTGGGGAAGAGTTGCTCACCCCTGGGTGCCCAACTCCATTCTCAGGGAATGGAGCGTGCCCTGCCAAGGGGGCGCTGCCTCCCCTCGGGAAAAGGCGGGTTGTTACTGCTTCGCTCTCTGCACGCAGCTCCTGCCTCCTAGGGACGCCGGATTCTCCGAAAGGCAACGGGCGCTGCCCAGAGAAGGGCTGGGTGGAGGGGTTGGTTAGCTCGCGAACCTTTGGAGTATTGGCAGCCGGTAACCCCCACATCTAGAATTAAGGCCATGTACGTGTGCAGGTTCTGATTCTTGTGTTTAGCAGAAGGTGATAGGGGTGGGAGTACAGAATCAGAGTGTTCCTTTACTCTAAACTGTGGGCGAGGGTTTAAAAATAGAACGAACATATCCTGACTCTCCCTCTCCCGCTCCCTCGCTCTCCTTTTTACCTCTCCCGGCATCCTTGAAAACTCAAAGGTCTGAGGAGGAATGGCTTCGATCCTTGCTCAGAAAGGAGACGGTTAAACTCGTCCTTAAAGATTCTCGAATCTTGTGTAAAACCATTTTTGCTTATTTCCTTTTGGTAGAGGAGAAATGAAATTTGCATTCTGTGTGTGATTTTCCCTTGACATTTGCAGAGCGAGAGAGCTTCTCCTGCCAAACAAGAGAGCTCTAGGGATGAGCGGCTTGGATTGTTGAGATCTGTTTTGGTGCCTTTTCAGTCTACCCATTTACAAGTAGTTCAGTCCATCTTTTAGCTTTGAGAATCAGGAATTACATAAAGGCAGATAGTGGAATTGTCTTTACTTTTCCTGTGTCTGTGATGGATTTCTTAATAGGTGATACCTTTCAGCTAAGAAAGGTTGTTTTGTCAGAGTGGGGTCTTAGCTGTGAGAATTGTCCCCAGACCTCCTTAAAGGAGACTTAGAGAAGTCAAGTGCCTAAGATGTCATTTAATGAGCCTGTTGCTTCGACACGTGAGGAGGGAGACAATGGAACCCCAGGGCAGCAAATGCCAGTCTTTGGGGGTGAAATAAACATAGAACTGTGATGTGATGAGGCTTCTCAGAGGCCAGGTCTCTGCTGGAGGCTGTGACGCGAAGCATATGAACAGACTCTTGGTTTGTCAATGACCAGACGAGGGCCATCCTTGGTTCAAGGAATATATGACCCCTAGTTTGGAGTAAGTTAGGGGCCCACTTAATGTTTGGGCCCATGAACTTTGATTGAATCTCAGGCCGGCTTTAACTGGGCCTCTGCTTTCTTCAACGAATGTTTGGAGTGCCTGCTGTGTGCTGGGTACTGCCCCGGGCACCAAGGCTGTAGCAGTGAGTATTCTGCTGCCCCTGTGGCGACAGAGACTTACTCCCTGCCAGGCACTACTTCACCCGTGAATTATCTCATGAGCTGTTATTTATTTTACAAATGAGAAAATAGGTTTGGGGAATCACTAGCCCAGAGCCACACGTCCCTAGCATCAGGGCTTAGGTTTGAACCCCTGCATGATCAGAGCCAGAGATGGGGTTTCTGTTGATGCAGAGCTCTCAGTCCTGCCCCATCCTACTTCGTGGAATGGACCCCTGGACCAAACCTGTTGGAATTTGGACTTGCCTTGAATTTGGCCTTGAATCTGAGGAGGATGCATTTGTGTGACTAGCAATTTATTTGCCTGCTGCTAATTTGGAGAGGGAGTAAGAATTCTTTGGGCAGGAGGAAAGCAAACAGTGACAGAATTTGATTTATTTAAATGTTTAATGGAATGGACCAGCCCCGTAACTGGGGGAAAGACTGATGGGGCGCTAGGTGTTCTAATCTCTGTATATCCAGCTTTACTACTAACTATACTCTTCAACTACTGCTACCACTTGAACATGTCGTGTAACTTCTTAAAATAAAGAGGGTGGAGGTGGTCACTGTTTCCCAGACTTCAGGCATTCCATTATCATTAGGTGCTTGCAACATTGTATGCTATTATATTAGTATTTTGTGCATTATTTTTCTGTGGATCATCATTATCGATACTGAATGTAAAGCCAGTGTTTAAAAAATAAATACATAAAAACAAATACATAACTATTTAAGTAACACTGGTTTAGATGATTGACAGTCTCTTCCAGCTCTAAAATTTTATGGTTTTATTTTGTAATTTGTATCCACAGATCTTTGGCTTTAGATATTTTTTTTGTGTTAATCGGAGGCAATAAAACTGGCCTCCAGGGATTGCCAGAGGTTAGCTAGATCATGGTTCCTGCTACTTCCACTGTAAGCATAAGGAAACTGAAGATCAGAAAGATCAGAAAGCTGCCGAAGGGGACACAGCAATTAAGTGTATTTAAACCCAGCTTGTCTGATTCCAAAGCCTGTGCACTTAACCTTGAAGCAAAACTGTTGTCTAGGTCAGTTGTCTCTGGAATCCCCTTGACATTCTGATAAATAAATGAACCCTTAAAGTTTTTCCCTCGAGTCCCAACCTCTGGTCTGGACACACAGAAGATAAGCAATAAAATAATTTGGGACCTACATTTCAGAAAATCTTGCTTTTTCAGAAAGTTCTTATTTGATATGTAGGAGCCTTGGTGACTCCCGGTCACTTTTTTCTGTGCTGATTTGTCCAGACACTCATTTGCCCTGGACCCTTTCCTTGACCTGATTGATCAGTGTCTCAGTCAAGAGGACTCTGTGTGTTTAAGTGTCTTTTTCTTTCTGTAGAGATAGTAGAGGCTCGAGATGAAGTCCAGACTTGTAGAATGAAGAGTTTTAAGATTTCCTAGGTTCGGGTCTCGGCCCCATCGCTTACTGGTTGATAGGGCAAGTCACTAAGTCTGAGGTCCTCCTGTGTAAAATGGAAATAGCCACACTGACCTATGGTTGTTGAGAGGACTGAATGAAACGGTGCGGTGCGTGTGAAGAAAGTGCTTAGGTTGGAGCCTGGCCCATAAGCACTGCTTATTTAACGGTGATTGTGATCATCTTCCAGCATTCAAGGTGGTTAAGACACGGAGCAAAAGTGAGTTAAGAGCAGAGGGACAGTTTTTGGTTTGGGTGCAGGGAGTTAGGCCCATGCCTCCTTTAGGCCAGTTGTTGGTAACTTACACAGTTATGTCTGTATTAACCACGGCTGGGAAGAATCCTGCTAACCCTGTTTGTATAAAGTCATGGTTATGCCAGAAAAGCCCCACAAGTTAAGAAGAAAAAAATAAATAAATAAATCTCCCAACATCTTTTCTGTTCCTAGTAACCTTCTGGTAAGTTTAAATTTTCAATCTTCTTGCTAGATTAACTTCCCCGCTCAGTGGCTGGGCTGGCTGCCTCTCTCTGCCTTGCAGGAAAAGCTTGCAGAATGCATGGGACTTCATGTCTGGCTGTCGTGGACTCAACGGCAAACTGAATGTGGTTTCATAGACATGAAATTGAATCAGGCTGTTGGTTTTGTGGGGTGGTGTGGGTTTTCAGGAACTGTGTGTCTTTCCATCTTGACAGTTGGTTTATGGACTCCTTACTGGGCATGTGCCCCTTTGACTTTGACTTCTGCTTTCTGAGATAGAGTGAGTACCCTTATTCTGATAGTCTAAGGTGGGAGGGGTAGGGCAGAAATGCACATTTTAGAGTATCAACTTTATTGAGATATAATTCACCTTACCATTCAATTTACCCACTTAAAGCATTCAATTCAATGATTTTTCGTACAGTCACAGAGTTGTGCAACCATCACCACAATCAATCTTAGAATATTTTCATCACCCCCAAAAGAAACCCCATTCCCATTAGCAGTCATTGTCCTTTTTCTCCCAACTTCCCTCCCACCCCCCAGCCCTGTTCAACCACTAATGTATTTTCTAGCTCTATAGATTTGCCAATTCTAGACATTAGAAGTGCAATTGTAATAGTTTTCTCCTAGATAGTGGTGACCAACTTTAGGCATAGAGTTCTCGATTGGAATTTCAGGTGCGGAAACTTTGAATCCATAAGCCGCTCTCCTTCAGGAGGGTTTAAGTAGAGATGAGGTCTTGAAGACTGAACCGTGTCCCAGGGCCTGGAGAAACCCAGCTGCGCTCGTGTTTCCAACCCACGAGAGGAGAATGGATTCGTTCTAGTTCGTGGTACTTTTATGGATGCAGAGGAGATTTACCAAAACATGACTAAGAATCCAGCCCCTCTGTCACTGAGCTTTCAGCTAAGTTGGGGCAGTGTGTGATACTGAGTAAAGGCTTAGTCTGTGGTCGGTATCCTGCTGGGTGACGCTTTTTTTTTTTTACAAAATGAAGTGAATGTATTTATATTTCTCTCGTTGAGCCTGTAGTTTTCATGAGACTTCTTGAAGGTGGTGCCCCTTTTTCGTTGCATTCTCAGAGGTAGTAATTCTGAGATCTCTGACCTGCATCACATCCCCAAGGCAACCGCAGTGAATTTTAACAGAAAGCAGTAGTCTGATACCAACAGCTTTTGTTTATTGAGCACTTGCCAAGTGCCTGGTCCTATGCTAAGTGCACACATTGTCTCATTAGTCCTTACCATCATCCTGTGAGGTAAAAACTCTTATTTTTCTGCATTTTATAGTTGGTACCCCAACTTGTCTACAGTCACACAGCCAGGAAGTTGTGCAGCCAAGTTTTGAACCTGGCGCTGGACTGCGGGGCTTTCTCTTGAACATGCCTCTTCAGTGCTTCAGTAAACACGCTGGCAGTGAAGATGCAAATTCTTCACAGGTCTAGACCTTAGAAAGGAGAAACATGCAGCAGGTGCTAGATTAAGTGAGAATCTTGTCCCAGTTGTTTTTCAGACTCTGAGTCCTGGGTAGCAAAGAATAGCTAAGATTTTGTATTGTGCTCTGAAGTTTTGTGTTTCTCTCTCCATCATAGGATTAAAGAACCATTGTAGGCCAGAGGGGCAAATGAGGGCGTCTGTCTCTTGGCTTTGTAAAGCAATAGTTTCTCTTTGGGGTAGCACTGAGTGATCACCAATGATTCTCTTTTTCATATTTTTAAAAAATGCATACTTTTATAGCATTAATTTCTTTTTTAATTAAAAATTTTTATTGAGATATAATTGACATATAACTTTATATTAGTTTCAAGGGTACATCATAATGGTTTGATATTAGTATATATTGTGAATTGATCCCAATAAATCTAGATAACATCCATCAGTGCACAGTTACACATTTTTTTTCTTGTTATAAGAACTTTTAAGATTTACTGTCTTAGCAATTTTCAAATATACAATACAGTATTAGTAACTATAGTCACCATGCTGTATATTACATCCCCAGGACTTATTTTATAATTGGAAGTGATTCTCTTTTAACTGGGTAATAAGACATTGAACAGGGAGGCCAAAAACCTGTTCCTGGGTCTGATTTGGTAAGAAAAATGGTTCATCTTCTTTCCTTATTGAAACAGAAGTAAAAAAATGAACATCAAGATTTGTGTGCTTTAAAGCATGTCACCCATTTGTCCTTACTTAGGGTTTGCTATAGGCTTTTTTCAGCAGTGAGATGAGCCCTTCTTGAATGGTATAAACTCCCAAAAGATTTAGGAGAAATTATATTACTGACAGAATCCTAATGGAATAAATGGGTGTGGAGTTAGGTAGCAAAAAGTTTTTCCCAATTCCTTTGTTTTGCTTTAGCACCTTGCAAATAAAAGAAAAAAGACGTTTTCTAATTACTTGTAAATGGTGGTAATTTGCAGTACTGACATTTGGAGTATTACTCATACAAATATAAACAACAGCAAATTAAATCCAAACAAGATTTTATAGTTTTTATATAACATTGGCTTTAAAAAAAGTCTTTCTAGTTTAATCCATTCTGTTCTCTATTGGATTGAATAAATTACATCTAATCTGTAGTTCTTAACCCCTTGACTGAATCTTAAGCTCTTTTCCCCCATTCTAATAATTAATAGACTTTAATTTTTAGATCAGTTTTAGGTTTACAGAACAATTGAGTGGAAGGTATAGAGTTCCTGTATAGCCCGTCACACCTGTTCCTCCCAGTTTGTCCATACTATTAACATCTTACATTAGGGTAGACATTTGTTAGAATAGTGATACAATGATATTAAGTAAAGTCCGTAGTTTACATTAGGGTTCACTCTTTGTATTGTGCATTCTATGGGTTTTGACAAATGTATAATAACATGTATTGGCTATTACAGTATAATACAGAATAGTTTCACTGACCCAAAAACCCCTATGATCCACTTATTCCCTGTGCCCCACTCTTGGCAACCACTGATCTTTCTGCTGTTTCCCTGGTTTTGCCTTTTCCAGAATGTCATAGAGTTGGAATCATAGAGCATGTAGTCTTTTCAGATTGGCTGCTTTCATTTAGCAATATGCATTTGAGGTTCCTCCATGTCTTTTTGTGCCTTGATACCTTATTCCTTGAGCAATATTCCATTGTGTGGATGTACCACATGATATATCCATTTGTCTACTGAAGTACATCTTGATTGCTTTCAAGTTTTGGCAATTATGAATAAAGCTGATACAAACACTCGCGTGGAGGTTTATGTGTGGACCTAAGTTTTCAGCTCATTTGGGTAAATACCAAGGAGTGCAGTTGCTGGATTGTACGGTAAGAGTATGTCTAGTTTTGTAAGAAACAGCCAAACTGTCTTTTAAGGTAATTGTACCATTTTGCATTCCCATCCAGCAATGAATTGAGAGTTCCTGTTGTTCCACATCCTCACTAGCATTTGGTTTTGTCTGTGTTTTGAATTTAGCCATTCTGGAAGGTGTGTAGTGGTATCTCATTGTTTTTTTTAAAATTTGTGGTTCCCTAATAACGTGATGTTGAGCATCTTTTCATATGCTTATTTGCCATCTGTATATCTTTTTTGGTGAGGTGTCCAGATCTTTTGCTCATTTTTTAATATGGGTTAAGTTTTCTTACTTCTGAGGTTTGTTTTTTTATTGTGGTAAAATATAAATAACACAAAATTTACCACTTTGATCATTTTTAAGTGTACAATTCACTGGCATTAAGTACATTCACAGTGTTGTGTAACCATCAGTACTGTCTCTTTCCAGTACTTTTTCATCACCCCAAACTGAAATTCTATACCCATTAAATAATAACTCCCCTTTCCTCCCCTCCTGCCCCGTACCTGGTAACCTCTATTCTACTTTCTATCTTGATGAATTTGCCTACTCTGAGTACCTAATTTTAGTGGAATACTACAGTATGTGGCTTTGGGTCTGGCTTATTTCACTTAGCGTAATGTCCTCAAGGTTCATCCATGTTGTCACATGTGTCAGAATCTCATTCTTTTTTATGGCTGAATATCTTATTGTTGAGTTTTAATTACCAACAACTATGCTTAAGAAAGACTATTCTTTCCTGGTGGGAATGCAAACTGGTGCAGTCACTATGGAAAACAGTATGGAGATTCCTCAAGAAATTAAAAATAGAACTACCATACGATCCAGCTATCCCACTACTGGGTATCTATCCAAAGAGCTTGAAGTCAGCAATTCCAAAAGTCCCATGCACCCCAATGTTCATTACAGCATTATTTACAACAGCCAAGACATGGAAGCAACCTAAGTGCCCATCAACTGATGACTGGATAAAGAAGATGTGGTATATATATACAATGGAATACTACTCAGCCATAAAAAAGAACAAAATCATCCCATTTGCAACAACATGGATGGACCTTGAGGGAATTATGTTAAGTGAAATAAGCCAGATAGAGGACAATCTCTGTATGACTCCACTCATATGAGGAATTTAAACATGTGGACAAAAAGAACAGATTAGTGGCTACCAGGGGAAAGGTGGGGTGGGGGTTGGGCACAAAGGGGGAAGGGGTGCACCTGCAACATGGCTGGCAGACAATAATGTACAACTGAAATTTCACAAGGTTGTAACCTATCATTAACTCAATAAAAAATAATAATAAAAAAGAAAGGCTATTCTTTCTCCTTTAAAATCATAAAAAGTTATTTTTTCCCTCTCCATCTTTTTTCCGCCCGCAGAATGATCACTGACACTTGAATTAATGTGTTGATTTATCGTGGGGCTTCTCTCAAGAGCATTATGTTTATGGTTATTCCTTTCGAAGTAGCCATTTGTTCAGGTCAGTGTATTTTGGGGGGAGTTTTTTTGAAAGCTGTATTGAATTATAACATTGGCCAGTTTTAAGTGTACATTCAGTGGTTTGTTGTTAGTTTACAGAGTTATGCAACCATCACCCCGATCCAATTTTATCACCCCAAATCTCGATTCTCATCTCAGTCCTTAGACAACCACAAATCTACTTTTTTCTGTTTCTATAGATTTGTCTTTTCTGAAAATTTAAGCTAAATGGAATTATAGTCTATGTGGTCTTGTGTACCTGGCTTCCTCCACTTAACAGATTGTTTTTAGATTGATCCGTGTTGTAGCATGTATCAGTCATTTGTTCCCTTTTTTGCTGAAGAGTATTCCATTTTGTAAATCACGCTTTGTTTATCCATTCACCAGCTGATGGACATTTGGGATTGTTTCTAATTCTTGGCTCTTGTGGATAATGTTACAATGAATATTTGCATAGATGTCTTTGTGTGGACATATGTTTTCATTTCTTATTTTTTACCTAGGAGTAGAACTGCTAGGTTATATGGTAAACTTATGTCTAATTTTTTTAAAAACCTGCCAAACCATATTCCACAGCAAAAGCATCCTTTTAAATTCCCACTAGCATTGTATAAGTGTTCCAATTTCCTCACGTTCTCCTCAATGTTTGTTATTGTCTGTCTTTTTGATTGTCCAGGGGGTGCGAAGTGGTATTTCATAGTTTTAATTTGCATTTCCCTTACAACTAATGATGTCGAGCATGTTTTCATGTGTTTGTTGGCCATCAGTGCATTTTCTTTGCTGAAATGTCTATTCAGATCTTTTTGTTGGGCAGTATTTTATATCTTGGATTTTTTTCCCTTTACTTTGTCCCATAAAACTTTTGATGATTAAGTGAATAGCCCTCAGTATATTTTCTCCATTTGCCCTCATTTGGAGACTTTTTGCTTCCATTTGCTTCAACCTCAGTTGCATTTGACTGATCTCAGGGCTTAGGAAGGTGCTTCTTACGAGGCTGTGGTTCAGGTTTCTGCTCTAGTTAGGCCAGTCAGCATCCCTCTGGGCAGAGGCCCCAGGCTGAACTTCCTAAGCTAATGAGCACAAGCCCCATGAATTGACAAAATGTGAATGGGCCAGGGAGGAACCATTATCACCACTGACCTACTGGGAAGAGCAACTCATGAAGGTGACTTTGTTATCCTCTCAAGGCCATTGCATTTTTAAAGGTTAGCCAAGGGAGATATGCCCATATGAAGCTAACAGTTGAAGTGTTTTTCTAGATTTAAATTTCTGACTGACCCTAGTTTTAATTTTTAAAATTATAACACAGTATGTTTCAAATTATATACATTTTTTGCCATCGAAGGAAGGC
Organism: Equus quagga; assembly: GCF_021613505.1. Classification (NCBI taxonomy): domain Eukaryota; kingdom Metazoa; phylum Chordata; class Mammalia; order Perissodactyla; family Equidae; genus Equus; species Equus quagga. The sequence continues at coordinate 76,469,885 of NC_060273.1, read as the reverse complement.
TTTCATTCAACAAATATGGAGTCCTACTTTGCTCTTACATGTCCTCCAAGCCCTAGGGTGGTAGTAACAGGTGCAGAAGTCACCAGGTGGGAGAGTGCCTGGGGTGTTTGAGGACCAACAGGGAGGCCAGTGTGACTGGAACAGAGTGATGGCAGATGAACAGGGAGAGAGTCCAGGAGCCAGGTCTTAGAGGTCTTGAGTCCCAGAAAGGACTTTGAGTTTCATTCTAAGTGTGATGAGAAGCCATGGGAGGTTGGGACGTGATCCTGCTTGTGTTTTTAAGTGATCCTGGGGCCCGCTGCATGGAGAATAGATACAGTGGGGCAAGAGTGGAGGCAAGGAGATGAGTTAGGAGGCCTTTATAACAGGTGAAGTAAGAGGCAATGGCTCCTTGCGCTAGGGTGGCGGCATCGGAGATGGTGGTCAGATTCTGGGTATTTTTGGAAGCAGAGCCCTCAGGATTTCCTGTTCGATTGGATTTGGGCTATGAGAGAAAAGAGAGAAGTCAAGAATGATTCACATGTTTTTGGCTAGAGCACTTATGTGAATGATGGTGCTATTTCCTGAAATAAAGATGACTTGGAGAAGACTAGATTTTGGGGGAAAATTAACAATATGAATGAATGACCTAATCTTATAGTGCAAAGACTAAAAAAATTACAGAGAGAGTTCATGAATACATACTCATAAAAGAATCAAAGAGTGTGGAAGTATACAGAGTAAAGCACCCCCTTTCCTGAGTTAAGCTATGTCAACCGTTTGGTGTGCTTTTTTCTTGTCCTTTTTCTGTGCATTTTTTTTTTTTACATAAATGGGATTATGCTCTATGAATTATTCTGTTCTGCTTTTCTGGTTAGTACTATGTCTTAGAGATCTTCCATGTCAGTACATGTACATAGCAGAACTCTCTGCAGTCATTAAAAAGAATGTGCTATGTGGATATACCATGGCTTATTTTCCTGTCTCCTATTGAAGTATATTTGGATTGTCTCAGTTTTTCACTGCAGTGTACAGTGATCATTTGCTCACCCACCTCTGTGTGTGGGTCCCTGCATTTCCATGAGATAGAAGGTTCCCAGAATCCTTGAAGATTCCTAGAAGATTCCTTGAAGTGGAATTGTTGCCAACCTCCCTTTTTTTGTGTGTGTGAGGAAGATTGGCCCTGAACTAACATCTGTTGCCAGTCTTCCTCTTTTTGCTTGAGGAAGATTGTCACTGAGCTAACGTCTGTGCCAATCTTCCTCTATTTTATGTGGGATGCCACCACGGCATGGCTTGACAAGCTGGCTCCGTGCCTGGGATCCGAACTTGCAAACCCTGGGCTGCCAAAGCAGAGTGCACGAACTTAACCGCTACACCACCAGGCTGGCCCTGCCAACCTCCCATTTTTATAAGCTGTTTGACATCTATTGTTTAGGTTTTTTGCATCCCTATAGCCAGTTGGTATTTGTCTGGTGCTCTTTTGAGTGTGTTAGATTATGTTTCTGAACCTTAACCTTTTGCTTAAATTGGAAGCATCCTTAACAGATCAGGCCCTTGTGTTAGGCACTGACATGGATTCTAAAAGAAGCAGGGGATAGAAAACAAATCTGATGTGTGTGCGAGAGAGAGAGGGAGAGAGGGAGGGATTACAATTAATTGGCTGGGTCCTAATTAGCCTTGATCCTGTCTGATATCTTTTCTGAGCTGAAGGTTCTCATGGATAAAAATGGGAGGTGGGAGGGATTTGCCCATAACTAATAGGCTATTCCAACCTCACATTTCAGGGACCAAGAAGGAAATCATGTTTGTTAGGGTGAGAAAAGCAGCATTAGTGGCTGGAGGAATGTTTACAAATTGAGTCACTGGGGTTTGCACATTTTTGTAGAAACCCAGAGTGGAGAAATAGAGGAAATAGGAAGGGAAACAGCTTGGCAGTGTGGGCCAGAAGCTGTCACGGTGTGTTTACATCTGGCTCATTTCACCTTGGTTGGAAGGCACAGAATGCTGCAGAGGGTGAGCTAGGAGACTGGGCAGTTGTACTATATTTAGAAAGAGGAGATTCCTGGGGTTAGAGTGGTCTGTGTGTGTGTGTTTTCTTTGCCAGATGGACAAAGGTTTTAGGGGTTTGGGAATTCAGGACCAAACCTTGTTAACTACCTGGCTTCCCTGGACCAAGCCAGTACCTTTGACTCCTGCTGCTGCCACAAAGGAAAAGCCAAAGTAAACCCCATTTTACATGATTTGTGAAGATACCGCAGGTAGATTCAAAGCTCCTCTGATCCTGCTATCAGATGTGCTTTTAAGCTTACTCCAGGCTAATTTGAACACTTTGAAAATATGAACTGGCTCCTTCTGTGAGACTTTCGATAGATTTCCAGGTAGATTGAGTTGAACTTGAGGCTGTTTCTGTGCCATGGAGACTGTCGAGCAGACAGTCTCAAACTTTAACAGATTCCTGACTGCATATATTGTTATTACACTTATGGGTCAGATGTAGAAAATGATTATAAGTTGAGCAAATAAAATAAAATTAAGAAGGCATTTTTACTTTAATTCATGTCTGTATTTCTTTTTAAAAATTTTATCTAAGTAGGTAATACCTGTAAATGGTCCAGAGTTCAAAAGGAGCAAAAAGGACTGTAAGTATCCTTCCAGTTCCTCCTTTCTCCTGATCTTTAGTTCTTCTACCGGAGGCAACATTTTACCAGTTCTTGCATATTTTTCAGATATAATTTATGTGTGTGCCAGCAAATACATATTTATATATTTTTCCGTAGCATGCCATATGCACTGTTTTGCATATATTTGCATATTGTTTTAATATATTTTAGATATTATTCTACATTGGTACAGATAGAGCTAACTCATTTTTAGCATTGCATTGTATCCCATTGTGTGGATATAACATGGTTTATTTAGCCAGTCCCCTAATAATAGACATTTAGGTGATTTCTAGTCTTTCACCATTACAAGCAATGCTGCTGTGAACATTCTGGCATCTGTCATGGCCACATGAGTGAGTAGATGTGCAGGACAGTTTCCTAGAAATGGAACTGCTGAGCCAAAGGGTATGTACATTTTTCATTTTGATAACTGTCTCATAGGAGTGTTTCTGAAAATTTGGGGTGAATTGAATTTTATAAATTGTGAGTTTAGAGCAGGAAGGGAACTCACTATTTAGTTTATTACAGAGTGGCCTCTGTAACAAAACAATGCTTAGAGTGTTTTCTCCATTGCCTACTGTCTGTAGGTATTGTTGGTTCTGGGATTAAAAGCCACAATGAAATCATTCCCTAAAATCAGACTCAGCTGTACTAGGAATCACTTGAATGTAGGGCCCCCGAGAACTTGTTTGTGTTCCTGCTGAGTGTTCTGCTGAGTTTTTATCTTTGTGCGGTGTGTACGTTATTCAGAAAGTTTGGGAGGTGTTAAAGGAGGGCAGTGTCCTACCTTTGGTGACTGGCGATCGTGACTTTGGGTCAGTAGGCACATCTTGTCTAGCAGCAAAGCTTCTCTGAGCTGTGCAATTTCTGGAGAGTGATGAGGGAGCAGAACGTTTTGTCCAGCATCTCTCTTGCGGCTGCCTGTCCCACAGAGCTTAGCACTTTCCTGGAGGAAGGACAGGATCATGCCACCTGTCCTGTGTGGCCTCTGTTTCAGTGCCTGTGACAGCTCACGTTAGTGGAAGGCTCCTGGTGGGGGGGGGTTTCTGAGATGGGGCAGGCGCACTCCCTGTCTTCTGGGAGCTCAGCGTCTTAAGAAGAGGCAGGGGAAGCACAGCCAGTCCACAGTGAAACTAGCAGTCTGGAAGGGTCTCTGGAGGAGGGAGCAGGGAACTTTGAAAAGGCAGGTGAAGGCTCGTCAAGTCCAAGGAGGCAGTGTTCTGAGTGATGTCATTTAAAACCACGTCTGTTATTTTTGCCCCACTTTACCATGGTTTATTTACTTTGAAAAAGTCTATTCATTAAAAAGTACATTTATTTCAAAAGGGAACTTTATAGCATTCTCAAATCCTAGGTTTGATGTGGTTAGCAATATTTTTTCCTAAAATATCTTGAAATAATCATTAAATTGAAAAGCATTTGTCATTGTGTCACCTAAAATAATCCCATATTTCACCAGTGATGTGAGCTTCACTCTCCTTAATGCTGTCGCAAGGCAGAAGTATTCCAGAGAATGCACACCATCTGGCCATAGTACCTGGAGGGAAGGGGCAGGGAGAGGGATGGGCTTCTCAGACTAGGGTACTGGTAGGGTAGGGGCAGTGTGCCAGGAAGTATACGGGCAGAAAGGACACTGCTGAAAATCTGTTTTACTCAATGGAATCTTTATTTGAATATTCAAACAAACACTGATCAATTACAGAGGAGAATGCAGGATTCTGTGCATTTTTCAGAGAAGTGTTGGTGTGGGTGAAGAGGAGAACATGTAGTCAACAGCAGACAGAGGAGGGAGCAGTCAGGGGTGTTTCCAGAGTTTCTATGTTAGGTCTTGGTGGGGATGGCTGAACTATGTCCCACAGAAGAAGAACCGTGGTATGTGCTGGGGGATATGGAGCTAAGTAAGGTTTGTCCTTGCTGAGTTGTTCCCGTGGGACATGTAGGTAGAGACCCCTACAAGGTAGTGGGAAGCACAGATCTGGCATTCTAGAAAGAGATGGGGGTTCTGGTGTAGGTTTGGCTTCTCAGCCTTAGCTGCCCGTTGAAATCACCTGAGGAGCCTGGAACTCATCCCTGGAGATTCTGATGTAATTTATCTGGGTGCAGCCTGGGCCTGAGGAATTTTAAAAGCTCCTCAGGTGATTCTAATGTGCAGCAACAGTGGAAAACCACTGGCACGGAGTGAGAGAAGAGAGTGCAGGCCAAAATCACAGGGAATATCAACATTCAGCAGAAGAGGTGGGTAGAAGAGAGTTGGAGAGACTTTTGATCTGATGACGACGTGTTTCATCGTGGCCAGCTTGGGTGAGGGCTTGCCTAAAGGCCTTTGGACGTGACCTTTGGAAGTTAAACTGGAGAAAGCAGTGTAAGTGCAAGGATGGGTAATAAATATCCACCTTATAATATTATTATGAGGAATCAGTGAGGTAATTGTAGGAATCGTGGTTAGAAAGATAAGCAGGTGCATGGTAAGTGCCCTATAATTGGAGTCTGTAGTTATTCTCATTTCTACATTGTCCTTGTTGTAAAATAGTGGTTCTTAAATGTCAATGTGTGTAAGAATTCCCCTAACTGCAGATTCCTAGGCTCTACCCAATGAGATTCTGATGCATGATCTCCGAGGAGGTCTGGAACTCTGCATTTTTCTGGGGCCCTCCAGGTAATTTGCATGGAGGGGCTCCTCGGATTACACATTAAATCCAAATAGGCCGGAACAGATTCTACATAAACCTAGTCTCAAATCCTTTGTCCCCGCCCTAATGTGCACATCTGTGCCATCTGGGCTCATGTTGGGACAGCTCAGGTGTCTGGAAGGTGCTGTGACAGCAGGTCAAGGAATGGTGGGGGAACGTTTCAGAAGTGTACAAGTTCTAGCGACTTCAGAACATCTCAGCCAGTGTGGCTCCAGGTCTGGGATCCAGTTATCCATGAGCTTGGCCTGTGAACCGGGTCCCTTCTGTAGCATTGGGGGTGGGGGAAGCTCCTGAAAGAGTACTCTGTCTCGTGGGCAGTCACAGGGCAAACGTTTTCCTGCAGTGAGTCTCGGGCGCTCTTGTCAGGGTTAAAGTCATTTGGGGTCAGAGCCTGTAATTATGTTGCACACTTTTTTCTTTAAAAACATTCAAGAAGCACAATGAGCTGGCTGAGCAGTTGCACAGCTAGGGCGGACTCGATGTCTGGGGGAGAGTCGGAGAGAGACTGGCTGGTGGCTCTGGAGGGTGAGGTGCCCCAAACTCAGAGAGAGCTGATCTCCCCTTCCTGCCTCAGAGGTGCCCCTGGGCAACTCATTTCTGGCAACAGCTCCGCCTTATCTCTGTTCTGATCTCAGCCCTCTGAGGAGGGCTAGATGACAGAGCAGACCACACCCGCTGCTGGTTGGACTCTGGGGTGTCGCTACCAGGAGACTAGTGCTGCTTTCCCCCTGCTATTTGCTTCTTAGGAAATTCTGTGGATTGCCCTTCCAAAGACGGGTTTCTTGCATTTGTATCTGACTAGTGTGCTGGATGTTTGACACACATCCTACCCTGGGCTGCTTAGCCAGCAGATCAGCAGCCTCACAACTCCTGCTGTGGGCAATATGGAGGCCAGGCAGGCGGGCACGGGGGATGGATGTCTCAGTGTCTGCAGCCTCACCCAGCCACCGCCGCACCCCGCTGCATCTGGTCTGCTGGCCAGGCCTTGGAGACAACAGACAGCTTCGCTTGCTGCCGTCTCTGGCCCCCTGACCGAAGCCGCCCTGAGCTCAGTGTGCAAGGTCAGCAAGCTACCATGTTGCCAGCTCCGTTTAGAGCAACAAGATGGTTCTGTCTCTGGAAAGAAATCCTATTTCCTCTTTACATAGCCAGCGTGCTTGTAATCAGTTCCCCAGCAGGAAAGCTCTGCTCCATTGCATCGAAAATTGGAGTGGAACTGAGAGCTTCTGCCCTCAGTGTGTTTTGGGATATGACTTTGGCTTGCTTCTCATCTCCCCCACCCCTTCTGGCCGGCGTGACTTCACACCATATTGCAGTGAAAAGACAACACAACAGGGCTTGGGGTTTTGTGCTTGGAGCAGCACAGAGCTCAAGCATGAAGATGAGCACCAGCTGAAGATAACTTAAAATTTGCTTGTTTTCACAAGTCTGGGTTCTGAGTGTTGGGGTCTGATCTTCCCCCTGCCCTCCAATCTGGAGAACTTCTCTTTAAGAAAGAAGATTGAAATGTTTTTTGATGGCTATCTTAAATGAGAAACTTGTGAAGTGTTATGCGGGAGAAGGATGACTCACGTCTCTTAATGTGACACCTTGAGCAGTCATACTACTGAGCTCCCCAAATGTGCCAGCAGGGGCTTAGGCAATGGTGGGTGGAGACCTTCAAGGTCCTTCCTTAGGATTTTTTTTAAACAGCTTTATTGAGATATAATTCACACACTGCATAATTCACTCATTTACATTTACAGTTCATGGCTTTTAGGATAGTCACAGAATTTTTCATCCATTTCCACAGTTAACTTTAGACATCTTGAACATCCACAAAGAAACCCTGCATTCCTTAGCCGTCATTCGTCATCCTTCCTGTCTTCCAAGCCCTAGGCAACCACTTCCTTAGGATTTTATTTTTATTTTTATTTTTTTGCTGAGGAAGATTGGCCCTGAGCTAACATCTGTTGCTAGTCTTCCTCTTTTTTCTTGAGGAAGATTCGCCCTGAGCTAACATCTGTACCAGTCTTTTTCTGTTTTGTATGTGGGTTCCTGCCACAACATGGCTGCTGATGAGTGGTGTAGGTCTGTGCCTGGGAACTGAACCTGGGCTGCCAAAGTGGAGTGCACTGAACTTAACTACTAGGCCACGGGGCTGGCCCCCTTAGGATTTTAAACTCATGGCCCAAAGTATGGTGCTCTCTTGTCTGCATTATCTCCTGATCTTGTTAAGCCACGTATTCTTTCCCTTTGGTGCATCCACACAATTTCCAGCTCCCTGGAATGCTGTGATTTCAATGCCAGGATGTTTGGGTCTGGCACTCAGTTTTTCTCTATTCACCTTCTGACAGATTTGCTGGTGCAACAGGTCTAATTCACACTTATTCCTGTGTGCATGTGGGTCTCTCATTTAGGACTTCTTTTCTCATGTTCTCTTGGTTCTGATCTTGCTTTGGAGAGAGTAATTTCCTGGTGAGAGTGGGAAGGAAGAACCCAGCATCCAGTAGGTAGGTATGTTATTTTGAGCAGAAGAGAGGAACTTTTATTTCTATAGAGGAAAAAATTTCCAGTAAAATTCTGATTTGGATAGTTGCATTTGGAGAGTTTTAGCTTTAAGCATTTTAGGAACTATAGATAAAGAACTAAGTGTCTTATGTGCTCAAGTGGTGATGGTTTGGGGGCATCTAAGGTCTTAACATGAAAGTCCTTCTTCCTTTCCAAAGACCTTGTAATGTTCGAAGAAATTCCAGCTCAAATGTAGAGAACATGTCCTCTCCCATCTGTGTGCTCACTCTTCCTCTCATTTGCTTCCCTCCCTCCTTTTTCTTCCCCCTTTCCTTCTTTCACTGTCTCCCCTTCCCCCATCCCTGTGTTGCCTTGCCAAAGGGCCAGAAAAGAGACTGATCTCTGACCTCTTGATTATGGGAAACAACAAAGCCTTTTGTAAATGGGAATGACCTGAAACTGATTTCTAGAGTTTTAGAATTATAGCTAAAAAGACTCCCAGTTATGAGGCAACTGTGAATCTGTGGAACCAAGAAGAAGTCTGGGTTGTGAGTGGTCCTATCTTGTGCAAACGGTGTCTGGGCTCCCCTTTCTTGTTACACTTCCTGTGTTATGTTCCAGAGGTGAAAGGACAAGCTCAGAACCAGGGTGGGTATAGAACATCCGGCTCACTGGTTAGTGGCTCTGATGGGAAGCATTTAGGTGCTTATTTTTTGCTTCTCTAATGGGACTTGATGCAAGCCTCAAGTTTCTCATTTTTATCATTGGGGTGGGGGTGCTATTAAAATTGTCTTTAACAAAGTAGGTCAGTGATTTATATTTAATAAGCTAAGTTTGGGGACACTAAATGAGAGCATGTTATTTGGGTTAGTTGAACAGCTCCAGATATAATTATGTATTTATAATGCCAATTAGAAACCTATTTGGGATAGGTCAGGGAACTGGGTATGAAATCCGAGTTTTTGCAGATACTCCGTCTAGAATCTCCAGAAATAATATATTTTGGACAAATTTAAGTGAGACCTGGATAAAATGTCTTACCTCTCCCTCCCTTGAGCGGCCAACCCCATAGTTCACAAGCCACTAACACTAAAATAGCAGGACGCCCCTTCTGTATTCTTTTGAGGTGTATGTTCCCCTAGTCTGTCTTGTCACATAGGCTTGTCATTAAAAAAAAAAATCAAGCGATCCAAAAACAAACTTGTATTTTTTTTCTGATTATATAGGTAGTGCATGTTCAGTAGAGAAAATTTAGAAATTACAGATGAATAAAAGAAGAAAATGAAAATTACAGCCATAGTACTGATTAGAGATACTCATTTTGTTTTTTTTAAAAAATTTTCTTTCTTTATTTTTTTCCTTTTTCTCCCCAAAGCCCCCAGTACATAGTTGTATATTCTTTGTTGTGGGTCCTTCTAGTTGTGGCATGTGCGACGCTGCCTCAGCGTGGTTTGATGAGCAGTGCCATGTCCGCGCCCAGGATTCGAACCAATGAAACACTGGGCCGCCTGCAGCGGAGCACTCAAACTTAACCACTCGACCACGGGGCCAGCCCCTCATTTTGGTTTTATAACCTTTTCTACTCAATAGGTCATGCTCCTCTTTCCATATTGTTAGCTGCTCTCTAAGATTGTTTTTAGTGGCTACGTAATATTCCAAGTATGCTCTGTCAAGACTTATGGAACTAATGACTTACTTGTGGACAGTTAGGTTGTTTTCTTCTCTTTTTTCCCGTGATCATTAACCAATTTATAATGAATGTCCTTATAGACATGCCATCCTTGTCTCCTTAAGATAAATTTACATAGGCTGCTCTTGTGTTTCTTTCCATATCGTTAAGATTTAGCTCCCGTCTCTCTGCTTGTTCCCCCTGTTTTTACTGCTGGTTGAGCAGAACTTCGGGGACAAAGAGTAGATGTCTTTTCAGAGTGCCACAGAATGAAGAGTCCCATATGTTGAAAGCATGATGTTAAGTTTATTTGAACCACAATAATAGTAATAGAGTATCTGCCACCATTTAACCGTTCACTGCGTGTCAGATCCTTTTGTTGAGCGTTTTACAAACTTTGTTTCGTTGAACCTTCACAACAACCTTATGAGGTATGTACGACTGTCAGCTGTTATAGACTAGAACAGGGAGGCCTAGAGGGCTAAAGCGACTCGGACAACTAATAAGTGTTGCAGCCAGGATTTGAACCTTGGTCCAGTGTCAACCCTTTTGCTCTTAACCAGTGCTGTGCTGGTTAAGAGTAGATAGTCTTAGCCCAACGCTTAAATCTTCTGGTGCCTCATGTATGAAACGGGAACAACAGAGCACTCCCTTGAGAACATTGTAAGGGTAAATGAGGCACCTGGCACAAAAATCATAGCAGCTCATGCTACTCTAATGACTTATGATTTTCACTTGTTGTAAGATAGGAGCAATATAAAAATTTTAAAAATTGTCTTTGTGCTGTCTCTACATCTGAGTCTCTGGCTTCCTAATTGGAGATGAATCCTTGTATTAGGAATTCTCTCTAGAAGTTAGACTGGGTCTCGTACTCTGGCCAGTATTACATTGAACTTAATCCAGATGTCTTGGTTTTAAACATATCCAGTCACAAAATTCTGTAGCCTCTTTAGGACTGTTTGGGATGCTGACTTGTCAAAAACCATTGTAAAAGTAACACATCTTGTGGGTGCCCCTCCCATCCAAACCCTGGCCCTGTTACCCAAAGGTGAACACCATCGGTTTCTTGAGCAGGCAGCTGACTTCCAACAGGGAGTTCTTCCTTAAGTCTTACGTAAGTATCTGTTGTTGTTGTTGTACTGAACAAGAAGTTGGCTTTTCTGTAAGTGTTGGTGTTAAGTGGAGGACAGTGATCTCCATCCTCTGGTGGTAAATTATCCCCATTCCCAACTCTAGTAGTTTATTCCATGCTCACCCCCACAGCCACTCCAGCCCCCATCACTCCTGCCTCAGCAGACTTGAACACTTGGGCAGTTCTGAGGACAACAGCACAGTCATTCTGAGACCATGTCTAGGCTGGGTTATTATGGGATCCCAGACAGGGGAACTCTTCTTTCCTTATGTCTGCTGAATTTCTGAAGTCATTTTAGTCATAACAGCCCACATGAGAAGCTCTAGAAAGAAATCCAGGATTGGAGACTGGTAGGATATTTTGATTCTTTTGGGTAGAGGTAAAGATAGGATCTTGACTTAATTAGCCCAGCCAACAAATATTTCTAGGACTCCAAGTCCTAGAAATCCAAGTCCAAGTGTGTACCAGGCATTGTTCGAGGTATTGGGGCATGACTCTGACCAGGACAAAGTTCTGACTCTGGTGGAGCTTATATTTTAGTGGGCAGGAAAATTAGGCAAGTAAACAAATAAACAGGATACTTTTAAATAGTGAGAAGTGCCATGATGGTTAAATAGTGAGAAGTGCCATGATGGAAATAAAATAAGATCGAGAGGGATGGATAGTGGATGGTGGAGGCAACTTGAGATTATGTTGTCAGAGAATGCTTCCCCAAGGAGCTAAATGACCTTATAGCGTGGGCTTACACTCGGGGACCATGGTGGTTGAAATTGTAAGCTGTCACCTGTTGGAGAGACTCTGTGCTGGGTCATATTTTTTCCCTTGGTATTTCCCCTTCTGTTTTCATTGGCAGAACCATTTTTACTCATTGGAATCACGGCCAACCAGAACCTTAGTGATCTTGGTGAGATAGAATGCATTTCCCACATGGCAGGCAGACTGATGTTTTAAAAAACGTAAATCTTATCAAGTCTCTCTCCCACAGTTTCTCAGAGGTTTCCCATGTCATTCAGAATACAGTTCTAATTCCTTACCATGGTATCTGCCAACCTTGTCAGTCTTGACCGTTCTCCTTCTCCTTCACTGTGTTTAGACTTTGCTGGTCTCAGACTCCTCTAGCACACTGAGTGCTTTCCAGCCATAAGATTACCCATTGTTGTTCCTTTGGAACACCTTTGCTACAGATCTTTATGTGGTGGGCTCCTTCTTCTGGTCCTTCAGGTCTCAGCCAAAGGGTCCCCTCAGAGAGCCTCCCCTGACTACAGAGCCTAATCTAAAGTCTTAAGTAGCTGTCCCTTTCTTCCCCTCTCTATACCATTACCCTGTTTTATAGACTTCATAGTACTTCCCACCCTCTAAATTCCCAAGTGCATATTGAATGAATGATATCAACCTTGACCACTTCACTGTTTAAAAGCAAATCTAAGTGTTCATGGCCTCTCTTGGTTCTCTGTAGGTTTTATTTTGTTTTAAAGAGTCTCCCTTGGAGAGATCAGATGTGACCACTCTGACTGGTCGGTAATCCAGTGTACCTTTGGGGTAGCACAAGAAATGATGAGTTAAAAAAAAAAAAGCAAGAGTCAGAACTGAGAGTTGATTAATTCTGTCACCGGCCTCCTCCTTGCTTCTCATCCTTTTGACTGTGTTTGCTCTTTTTCTTTCTTAGATCTCTCTATCTCTTTATCTTTACTTTTATCAGGCAGAGGAAGGAGAAGAGAAATCTAATGTTTCTAAATCTGTGTCATAAGTATTCCCAAGCAGGAGGCCCAGATGTGCTCGGCTGGGCCAGTTAACCTTCTATGAACTGATTTCTTTCAGTCATTTTTTTTTTTTTTTTAAAGATTGGCCACCTGAGCTAGCAACTGTTGCCAATCTTCTTTTTTTTTCTTCCTGCTTTTTCTCCCCAAATCCCCCCAGAACATAGTTGTATATTTTAGTTGTGGGTCCTTCTAGTTGTGGCATGTGGGACGCTGCCTCAGCGGTGCCATGTCCGCACCCAGGATCCAAACTGGCGAAACCCTGGGCTGCCGAAGCTGAGTGCACGAACTTAACCACTCAGCCATGGGGCCAGTCCCCCAGAGTCTTCATACCTAAAAGAAATGGACCTACAGCTGACTCTTAAATTGACAAGGCTGATTGCTCATGGTTTTTCTTTAAAAAGAGAGATTTTGAATATTAGCGTGTGTATTCTTCTTCTTAGCTTCCTGTTGAAAGGTGTTAAGTTTTAATAATCATTTTATTTAGAGTAGCACAAATGGGAAAGCACCCCTAGAAACGTCATCATCGATTATAAAAAAAGGACTCATCTTTCATTTTCCTTTAAAAAGATTTAAAGAAATATTCCTGCCACTTTTGTTCATTTTCCAGGCCCTGTATGTTGTTTGCTGACAGTGTTTCCATGTTGGAGCCACATCGCTTGTTCTTCCAGTGAATACCCTCAAGGCAAAGTTCCTGTACAGAATTTTTCTGAAACCCTGGAGTGACTTTTTTACAAGATTTACTATCAGTTCATTTGGACAATTTGTGTGGACAAATGGGTCTTAACAGGAATTCAGCCAACAAAAGACAGTACTTCTCACACAGCCTCTTAATTTTTAAGACTGGAGTCTTACAAAATAGAACTGAAGCATGAGAGCCAGTCTCTTGACTCTGTCTCTCTCAGGCTCTGGTCTCTGTTTCCTGTGGAAAGCCACCATTCTTCAGTATCTAATTTAAGAGTGGGCAGAGAGAGGAGAACAGTGTCACCTCCATCTATCTTTGCATACACGGATGCCCCGTTGGACGACATCTAAGCACTAGAGACTCATTGACCCACATTCTTTTCCTCTTGCTCCTCCAGTGTACTGACCATGCAGGGATCCGGTACCACAGTTACTTCTAAAATGTGTTGCCAAATGCAGAAATCTCCATCCTCACTGACTTCTCAGTTGTTGGAAATTAGCTCAGACCTAGAGACAGAGCACTGTGGCTGGGCTTTCAGTGCCGGATTCTTGGAGGTGGCAGTGGAGTGAGCAGGATCCTGGAAGCTTCGAGAAAATCCTGAACCTAAAACTCAAGGTGGTCTGTGTTTTCCTGAAGGTGCCCTGTGCCTTTCACCCCTTGCTCATTTCTACTATCTTAATAAATAATAAAATTAAAATTTTTTCTCTGTCAGAACCATTTCTCTATTTTTCTCTCAAGCTGTTTTTCCACGTATTTTTAATCTGTTTTGGGGGATCATCCATAGCTTATATTCATTGAAGGCAAAAGTGAGAGAACTCTGGCCTGTGTGGGGGAGACAGAAACCTGTGAGAGAGCCCCTGAAGACGGCAGGTGCTCATTGGCTGTGCTCTGCCAGCTTTGTAGAACAGCACGAACCCACCCTGCCCTTGAGTCGCGAGGCCATAAACAGGACATGCTGCGTGACCGGGAGGTCTGACATTCGTTCCTCTGCTGTCTACTGGAATGACCAGGCTGAGGCCGGTTGCCAAGCAACGCTGGACATAATACAATCAGCCCACTGACTGTTATATTCCCTTTGCCTTTTTTCTGTTTTCTCTTCCCTTAGAGGCTTCAGGGGTACTAGTTTTGGTGGGAGGGAGGAGATAAAGTGTACGAATTTGAAATATTGATTGTGAGAGTCTTACTATTTTAGGCTCACTGCTCTAATCAGATAACTTGGTGTTAGGCGAGAAGGCCCTGACATCTCTCTGAGAGCCCCGTGTTCCTGGAACAGTTGGGGAGAAGAGGGGTGAACTCCCTTTGGTGTCAGCACGGACATGGAGTCTTGACGAGGAACTTTGCTGACAGTAAAGGCAGCTTTTGTTATTGCCATACTCAGTCAGTTTTAATGAGGCACATCTGCAGACATGGTGCTTCCACTTTGTGCCACACAGGCCACTTTTTGTCATAAGGGAGGGAAGACCCAATCCAAGCTGCTTAAGCAGACAGGGAATTTATTGTGGTATGTAGCTGGAAAGCCCAGGGATGTTCTGACTTCAGACCGGCCTGGGTCCCGTGGCTCATACAATGTCTGCAGGCCCTGGTCTTTCTGCATCTCTCAACTTTGCTTTCCTTTATGCTGGCGCCATTCTCAGACGGCCTCTTCCTTTGTATTGGCAAGATGACTCGTGACCAAGAGTTCCAACTGAAGCCTTGAGCATGGTTCTCATTGGCTTTTTGTTGAATCACATGCTCATCTTTGAGATAATCCTTGAAGCTTGCCTGGCCTGAGCCCAGAGTGGAGTCAACAGCATATGAAATAAATGTTCCGAAAGTCAGGGAGGGATGGTTTCCCAGAGGAATATTAGGGTGCTATAAATAAAGAAGAAGGGGGGATAGCTGCCAGGCGGCCATGGCAACAAAATTCTTCTATCCTGGCCTGAGTAAACTGAACAGGGTCATCCAGGGAAGAGAAAGGGTTCTACCTCCCTTAGCTTATGGTTCTTCTCCAGGTTTGGATAAGGTAATTTGGGCTATCAGGCTATGTTTTCATAAAGTAATCCTGGAAATTCAGATTTGGAGGGGGAGAAACAAGGGATAGTTTTAGAAGCATTGGGGACCACGAGGGTTGGACAGACTGTGGGCAGCCTGAGAATACTGTTTCGGAGCCAAGTGCCTGGAGAGCAGGGGGTGGGGTGTCAGGTGGGTAGGAGGGTGAGAGGGGATTGCCCTGCTGGGACAAATTATAAAACATAAAAGCAAAATGATATATAAGAACTATTAAGTAATGCAGCAGATCCATAACCCCCAGTCAACAATTGATTGTCTCGTAGCCTGGCCAGTATGAGAACTAGTTCTCCATTTTCCCTTAGCGATAATTAGGGTTTGGGAAACAAAATACATCTAGAACTTGTTTTGAATCTGCTGGTGGCTAGTGTAGTGGATTAGACTACAAGTGTGAACAAACTTTTTCTGTAAAGGGCCAGGTGGTAAATATTTTAGGCTTTGTGGGCCACACAGGGTCTTGTCACATATTCTTCTTTTTTGTCTTTGATTTTTACAACCCTTTAATAACGTAGAAACCATTCTTAGCTTATAGGTCCTACAAAAATACGCCAAGAGCCAAAGTTTCCTGAGCCCCAGTATGGACTGTGGAGTCAGATAAACCTGGGTTCCGGTCCTCTCTGTGTTGGTTGTGAACTGTGTGGGCATTTTAACCCCTCAGAGGTTTAGTGCCTCAGTTTTCCCAGCTGTAAAGTGAGTCTGATAAAGGTACCTACCTCATTGGGTCATTGTGAGGATTGCTCAGAAAGTGTCAGCTCTTTGGAATCATGGCGTTGACCATTTACCACTGCACAGCAAGCCCAGGGGATGGGGGTGAGGGGATGGGGCTGAGCTCTAAGAATCTTTGTAATTTCTATTGTTCTTCCTCTTTTGATGCCCTCTTTTTCTCTGTTCTGGACAACTCTTCATCAGGTTTTTGGAACTTGGTGCCAATCTTAGTTTCATTTCTGGTGTGTTCAGGAAGTGACCCACATTTTAATCCATATTTGGCAGTAACCGAAATAAATTGGCTTGGTTCATTATCAAAATGCAGAGTATGTACTTATTTTGCTTCCAGCCTGAAATTCCCTCCTTATCCACTTTTTCACTCCATTCCCATTTATCACCCTATCAGGGCCTCTTATTAAAGCCAGAGGAGAAGTGTTTTTTTCTTGTTTTATCAGAGAGAATGTTAGAGCTGTGGATTTTTGTTTGTTGGACTTGGTGGGTGGAGGTGAACAGTTAGGAAAAGGGCTGAATTTCTCCCCAGAATCTCAGCCCTATTACTCACACCTTGTACATGTAAGTTATGGTGGAATGGATAGAAATCATATGACCTTTCAAATCCTCAGTATCCTGCAAGCATTTATTTTCTTTAAGTCTTTGCTCAGTGGTCACTTTCTCTGTGAGTTCTACCCCAACAGCCCTTCCCATCCCTCTTCTTCGAAATACTTTTTTCTGTAGTATTTTTCTTGTTCTAACATACTATACAATTTGTTTATTATGGTTTCTTTTTTCTCTGTCTCTCCCTACTAGAATGAAAACTCCGCAAGGGCAAGGCGATTTATTTTTGTTCACTTCTGTATTCCCAGTGCTTAGAATGGCATCTGGTACATAAATAAATATTTGTTGAATGAATGAATGAATTCTTTGATTCCTATATCGGAATGTTTGCTACATCCTATTCTCTCTGGCCTAGAAGTCATGAGAGTTGGGTTTGAACATTGACTCTGCCGCAAATTGCCTCTGTCTTTGAGCTAATCATTTAATCTCTCAGGTCTGTAGTTTTCTTATCTTTAAAATAAAGGGTTAGAGTAAATGATTGCTAAAGTTCCTACTAGGTTTATAGTTCTGTGATTATAATCTCTGGTTGAAAGAGAGGATGTACTACTATTAAAATTGCCACAGATATTTCCTAAAAACAGTTTGAATTTCATTGGTGGGCAAAGTGGATTGAAAGAGAGTTTCAGGAAAAGTTTTTAGAGGCACCTTCTGCCTTCACTAAAACAGTTCTCAAGTATTAAGAGTGTGGTTGCTTTCAAGAGCACTTCCACTGGCCCTTGTAGGATAAAGTCCAGATCGCTTGATAGGGCTTTCTGAGCCTGTGTGCTCTGGCCCCTGCCTGCTCCCCAGCTGCACATTGCCTACGTGTCTATGCTCTATGTTCCAGGGCTTCTGAATTCACTTCAGTTTCTCCAGTGGGTGATGGATTTCCCAGTTTCAGTCCACTGAATATGTCTGTTCCTCTGGTGTCCCTGGTGCCTTCCCCACCCCCCTTGCTTGGCCAGTGTCTACTCATACTTTAGGTCTCAACACACAGTGGGTGTGGACTTAGGGAGGGATTGGTAATGGGGTTCCAGTTCTACTGGGAATCTCACTAGCTGAAGTGTGGAGACCAAAAAGGGCTGAGTTTGCTCTGAACTGTGACTAATCTGGGTTGCTGGAGCATCTATGCAATAAGAATGCCAAGGTTTTTGGGATTAGATTGTGTAAGGCTTGGGTGTCACAATGAAGAGTCTGTCTTCATTCAGTGAGTACTGGGAAGGCACCGTAAGTTTTTTGAGTAGCATGGTGACATAATCAAAGCTTTATGAACTAAGGAGCACATATATACCTCAAAGAGCTTTGAAAACATCATTTCCCTAATCCCTAAAGCATACTTGGGAGGGATAAATGCCAGGGTTCCTGTTTTGTAGATGGGGAAAAGCTGGGATACATAATGATTAAAGGACTTATTTTAGGCGTCGAAGAAAAGCAGTGATTGAGCCAACAAGTGTTTTTATAATTAGATAGAATTGTGATCTGCAAGATTGATGAACGTTGCAAGTGGCTTCGTTCATTTTTCAAGTGGGTAGCAAGGTGAATAGTTGTATTGAGAGGCTATCCCTCAAAGGTGACTGACTCATGCATGGATGCTTCTGTAAGCTTTGGCAGAGACTTGAATTCTGTTTAGGAGATAACCAGATATAAAGGATGCTTCTTTGTGTCATGGCTATGGTCACCCTATGTGGTTGCTCAGTGTGTAGGTTTAGCAAGATCAGCAGCAGGTAGATGCTGATCTTCTCTTGGCTAATTTAGGAAGAGAGCTCTTTCATAGCAATCCTCGCCTGTGTTCTGTTTTGCTTAAACTTTAAGGCAAGTATTTGGGTTTTGCAGTTTCGTTACAGACTATGTTTAAAGCTAGGTTTGAAAATGCAAGACTTCAGTGGTATAGTTGATGATCTCCGAAGGCTCGTCCTCACTCTGTGTTGGAGCAGTGCTTCTCAAACTTTCGTGTGCATCCACATCTCTTGGGACCTTGTTAAACTGTGTGTTCTGCTGTGGGGCTGGAGATTCTGCATTTCCTACAAGCTCCCAGGTGATGTTGATGCTGCTCACTTTCCCTTCACCTGATCCCACTTCCTTTCCTCTCTGCCCCAGCCATTCCCTTTCTTGGTGTCTCAGACGCTTGTTCCACTTAGTGGCTGCTAGTATTTGCCACCAGGACACATTGGTTAGCTTGTGGCTATCTCTGTAGCCAGAATGTTCTTTTCAAAATGAAAATCTGAGCATGTCACCTTACTGCTTAAAACCCTTTTGTGGCCCCCTCGTTGCACTCTCATATCATGGTCTGGTCCCCTGGTCTCTCCAGTTTCAGCTTGCACCATCTTTGCATTTTGCAGCCACGGGGCCCTTTTTCTACTCCCTTTGAGGCTCACGTGCCTCCCATCACAGGGCCTTGGCGCACACAGTTCCCTCTGATGCAACACTCCTCCACCTCCCTTCCTCTAACTATTCCTCCTTCAAATCTCAGCTCAAGTGTTAGTTCCTCTGGAAGCCACGCTGGGCTTCCCAGTCTAGTGACCTTCTCCCATTGCCAGGCTTCTCTGGTCTATAGTGATGTCAGCAGCGGGGAAACAGGGGTTTGGTTGGTAATTGCTGGATATTGTGCTCTAAATTGTCCCCTCAAGTGGAGCGTTGTGCATCATTTTAGGAAGTTATAGATTGCCCAAGAGCTGCCTTTCAAAAGCCAGTCTGCCTGGAAGGGTGGTGATGGCGAAAGTGCGCTTCATGGTGTGTAGGAGGAAGAGGAAGAGCAAAGGGTTTCTGCCAGGAACGGAATCATACCATCTAAAGCTGGCTTCAGGGCTGCTGTTTGTTTAGTGTGTACGCTTTTGGTGAAAGGTCATATGTCCCTCTCCCTACGCTCATACTTCTCCTTTTTCTGTTGTTCTTTCAATTTTATAAATGCAGAAACTATACCCCAAAGGAAGGAATTGACTAGTTCAGGGCTGTAGGATATATGACTGAGCTGAGACAGGAATGCAGGTCTGATTGCAGCATGGGCCTCTTCAACCCTGGGCTGTGCTGGTCTGCATTTGAGCCATCTCCTTGAAGCCCAGCAAGCTTTTGGTAGCCTCCTGGGCATGGGAACAGCCCTGTTTAGGTGACACTTTCCCTTCCCCAGCTAGAATGCCTTGAAGAGATGCCCTGAATGGGTTCTGTAGGAAACCTAACAAACTTCACTAATTTGGTCACCTTTCCTGCTGTGTCACGACTCTGACAGTAGTGAATACTCTCAGGAGTAACTAATGACTATGGATTTTTTTAACGGCGTATTTTAATATCCTCCCTCCCTTTGGAAATTTGTCCTTTGGCTTTTTGATCCTTCTCATAACTTATTACAACTTAGACTGTAAGGCCAGTTAGATTCTTAAGCTCCAAGAGGACAGGGTCTATGGCTGTATCTTTAGTCATCTGCATAATGACTGACAGTCCTAGCCACTCCATGAATGGTCGTCAGGAGAAACTTCTTAATTTGTAATATGGTGGGAAGTGCACCCCCCCACACTCCACCTCCATCTTTCAGCAGCCTTGGCAGTGGTGCTTTGAGGCTGAGTATTTGTGTTTGTGAATTTCTCAGCAGGATTTGTTCTGAGAGCTGTAGGGAGTGACGTGAGCCACAGGAGCACAGTTGTAATTGGCTTCACAGCGGCTTATTCACCTGCTGGACTCACTGGCCTGATGCAGTGGGATGCATGGAGTTGGATGAAATGGTTTGAGGCATCGGGGAAAATCTAAAGGTGATACCTTGTTATCCTCCTATTATCTTCGAATGCAAGCTCTGAGAGGAGCCATACTTATCTTCCCAGTGTCTGGCATGATGATCTAGAAAGCATTGACTGCAGAATAAATAACTATAAAAAAATCCAGACTAAGTGGATAGAGGCTGGGGTACGGAGCTGGGGAGGACCATAGAGACACACAGCTTATTCGTGTCTGTTCTTTATGATTCACTGGAGTCCCCTCCCTCCCTTCTCTCTCTCTTTTGTTTGGACCTCTCTCCCATTAAACTGCCATCAGAAGGCCAAGCTCTTTTTCTTGTCTAATCTCATTATCTGTGCTTCATTAATAGACCTGCTTATGGTGTTAGTTCAGTAGTTTCCCAACTTCCAGACTCTTCTCGGGAACCCAACAGCATGTTCTCATGTGCTCACATGTGCTTTGAACCGTCTCATTGTATGGCATCTGTCTGCAAGCCAGAAGGTCTTAGAATCGGGGTGGGAGGAGAGCGGGGGCCATGGCAGAGAGATATCGAAATGATGCCGGGTTCATTTCTTGATCCAGTCCAAGCAAGTGTCCAGACCTCCACGTCATATGGCTCCCGATCCTCCCTGATGAGGAACATGGGGTCACGGATGGGACTCTGGACAGTGTGTAGGTTTCAGTCATCAGCTCACTGCAGGTGTCACTTCCTGTTCTTGAGTCATCTTTAATCACATGATGGGTGGCTGTGTGGTTTAGTTGGTTAGGGCACAGAGCTGATTGCTTTTTCTTTCTTTCTAAAGTTTTTTTCTGGGCAAAGCTTTGATTCTTTTCTTTGGTCTTAGAATTTCTGTAGGCGGCCTTTGAATTGTGTTTTACACATTATCCAGTTCCACCTCTTTTTCATCTCCAAGTCAGCACCTCTGCTTCTAGTGCTGCACTGGGGAATAGTAACAGTCATGGATAATATCTATTGATGACGCCCTATTTGCAGATCTTCTGTAAATCCTGTACGCACTCACTGAATCCTCAAAACTACCTGACAGGGCAGCAATACTATCACTGTTTCCACCATCTCCATTTTATAGATGAGGAAAGCAGTGAGATCCATTTGGCAAAATATTGGATGCCCCTTTTTGATAAAAACAAAACAAAACAGAACTCCTAAGCATCTTTTTGAGAAAGAGGAGTGGGTACCTTGCTGGAATCACAGGCATATTTTCTAGGTTGCCTGCTAAGGTGTAAGATTTAGTAGAGGTTTTTTTTTCTTTTTCTTTTTTAGAACTGTTACCAAGGAGATGGATTGCCTTCCAAAGGCAAATATGATGAAGAATTCCCCCTGCTTTTGTCTACTCTTGCGTTTGAAGACAGTTGCCATACCCAGCTGTTTTCCTTACAAGGAATGAGGATGAACAATGGGGTTAGAGTAGCCTGCACCTCTCAGGGAAACACTGCATTCTTTAAAAATGAACTTAAGTCCACGCCAGTCACGTTCATCTGTAATGCCAGGCGCTGGTTAGAGTGACCATATAAGCAATTACCTTCTGTCTGATGAGACTAGAGAGGGTGTGGGTCAGCTTCAGTAACCTTGTGGAAGGAGGATAAAAACTGGACTGAAAAGAACATCAAAGAAGATCTGTTCCCTCTTAAATCTCTGGCAGCTCCAAAGGCTGCTATGAGCATTGAGATGAGAAGAACTGTTCTGTGGTACCTTCTATATGAATGAGGCATTTGTTTACAACAAATGTCAGAGGATTTTCTTTTTTACAGTAACGGCTGCAGTTTTCTCAGTAGTAGTCCAATCCCATTGTCATGGGTGATGAAGGATATAAATAGATGTGTTGAGGTGGACGTTTTTCAAATTTCATTTTGATTCTGGTCTTATTTTCTGAGCATCCTTTAACAGAGCTGATCTCGATTAGCAGGATTTAACTTGCTCAAAGTTTGGTCTCCTTTTTTTGTCCTTAATTTTGGTGGCAAGGCTCATGAGAAGTGAAATTACTGAGATCTGGTAGTAGAATGGAAGAGAGAAAAAGCAATTATAGCATCAACTGAAGTGGCTCTAGAGTGTTATGTGAATTGAACTTTCTCAGTTTTATTGGTGGAGATGTAGGCATTGGAAAACATTTTTAAATAGCTGTATTGAGATATAATTCACATACCAGGGCAATGGAAATTTAGAATTGGCTCAGGGACACCTGTGTGGTTGCTGGACTGAGTCTGGGACTCTGGTGAGAGGTCCTGAGACCTTATATTTTGGTTCAAATTGGGAGGCCCAAACTTGAGTTTGACTCCACCTTCTCTAAGCCTCAGTTTCCTCACCTGTAAGATGGAGATAATAGTACATGGGGCCTACCTTGTGGGGCTAATTTGAAGAGTCAGTGAACTAATACTGCATATAAAGTACTGAGCACAGGGCTGGCACGACATAAGCCTCAGCGGATGGTAGCTGGCATAGACCTCTTAATCCAGCCTCATATCTAAAATCTCACTGAATTTGGGAACCTTGTCTTTCTGGCCTGCATAGTTTTTTTATGGTTAAAGAATTGTTAATTGGATTGAAAATGCATTGGCTTGTGTTAGGGAAATAAAATAGTGATCTGTAGTACCAATTTAATGTAGAGTTACCAGATAAAATACAGGATGCCCAGTTAAATTTGAATTTCAGATAAACAATGAAAATTTTGTAGTATAAGTTAGTCCCAAAATATTGTTTACCTGAAATTTAACTGCTTGTCTTGTATTTTTATTTGTGAAATCTGGCAACCCTAATTTAATCCCGTTGTTTCCCCCATTTGGAATCTTTTGGCTACCTTTATGATCACTTCACATGAGTTGAGGAATTTCAAATAGGATGTAGGGATATGATTTTATCTGCGTCTCCCCCATAGCTCCCTTCGTTTTTGCTGGTAGAAACCTGGCCGTTCATGAATAGCAGCATCATCCACTAAAACACTGGTTGCATAGCAGCAAAACATCTTTGTTGAGAAATAAGCCAGAAGGAAATCTCTCTAATGGTGCTTCCTTCTACCACATGGTATTGCTGAGCTTGTGGTGAGGAGGATGTTGGGAATGGAGTCATGAGAGTCCTGCAGCAATGTTTGCAGTGCACCTTGGAGGAGTTGGGGGTCCACAGGCAGGGATTCCGGTGGCATTCAGGGAGCTGAGTTCTCAGGCTTCAGGAGCCATTTAGAAACCTTATCTGTTCAGGACTCCAGCAATGGTCATCCCTTGTCTGCAGGTCTAGGGAACACACGAGTGCAAAAGAAGTAAAACTCCTGGTCCTTGATAGCTGAGGAATGTATAGTTTCATAGAGAGATAGGCTCAGCATATACCACTAATTGCTGTAATTTACTGAGTACTTCCTTTGTGACTTTGCCTCACCACTGGCAGGTGCTTTCCATCCATTGTCACAGTAATCCTCACAGCAGCCCTATGAGCAAGATCCTATGATTATCCCCATTTTCCACATGAGGAAATTGAAGCTTAGAATATGAGATGGAGCCTGGAGCCACACACAGGTTGGTCTGACTTAAAACCGTCTGTTCAATCTTGTCTCCTGCATCCAAAATATGGTATAGGTTGAATCACGTGAAATTACCAGTATTTTACCAACCATTTTTGACCTACAAAATGACAGTTTCATACAGTTCAACCTAATTCAAAGAATAGCCATATATATGTGTACATGGACGTGTGCACACACATGTGCACACGCACACACATATTTCACTATGTAACTATTACACAACTCGCTGAGGCTGACTGGAGTGAATGAAATATGTAGACCTACTTAAGGCTCACCAGAGAGGCTTCTGGGAACTTCGTTTTCATTTGTTCACACATTTGCTCACCCACTCACTCAGTGGCTCTCTCATGGAACAGAAACTCGCAGAATTCTTCCAAGCATCGTATTAATCTCATATCATATTGAGCAGGTTTTTTAAAAAAAAATTTTATTTTTAAAAAATTTTGCTCCTGGGGCCTGCCCCGTGGCCTAGTGGTTAAGTTCAGTGCACTCTGCTTCAGCGCCCCGGGTTTGGTTCCCACATACAAAATAGAGGAAGATTGACATGAATGTTAGCTCAGGGTGAATCTTCCTTAGGAAAAAAAAAATTTTTTTTGCTCCTGCCCATTTGTAGTCAATCCTGCCCTCACTCCTAGGAAATCACTAATCTGTTTTCTGTATGTGGCCTTTTCTGAACAGTTTATAGAAATGGAATTACACAGTATGTGACCTTTTGTGTCTGGCTTCTTTCACTGAGCGTAGTGTGTTTCAGATTCATCCATCCTGTGGTATGTATCCCTAGTTCATCTCTCTTATTGCTGAGTAGTATTCCATCATATATGTGTATACTGTTTTGTTTTTCCATTCACCAGTTCATGCCTATTTGGATCATTTCTATTTTTTGTCTATTATGTATATTGCTACTATGAACATTCTGTGCAAATTTTTGCCAGGATGTATGTTTTCATTTCTTTTAGCTGGGTAATTAGGAGTGAAATTGTTGGGTCATATGGTAAATTTGTGTTTAACTTGAGCAGATTTTTGAGGAAGGAGAGTGAAAAATGGTTTTACAGAAGGCTCAAAAGTGGGAATGAGGTTTGGATTAGCCAGCAAGGCAATAGTGACCTGGAGTAAAGTACCAGAACCCAGAAAGGTGAGCCAGACAGAGTTTAAATTGGGAGAGTTAAGAAGGGCAGCTGGTGTTAGCCAGGCAGATACTGATGTCCAGAAAGGCTGATGCTGCTTCTCTATTCATATTCGATGGTGTGGGCAAAAGTCTTCTCTTTCCATTGCTGTTTTTGGACTCAGGAATTGGAATACATTTTATAAGCTTCCAGCACTGATAGTCCTTAACAGGAAAGTAGCAAAGCTTCCTTTTAGAGCATCAATTCTTAAATGCCGAGTCCTATGGTTTTTGGCTGAGAAAAATATGGACAATATAATAGAATGAATTTTTCATAAAGCTAAATTTATAGAATGCAGAGGTCTATGTCTTATTCTGAGAGTGTATCTTTCATACTCCTTTGTGATTGTTAAGACTGTTCTGTTTATATTAAGTGATGATGATATGTTTTTTGAATAGCTGTGCTTGGCATAAAATATTGGCAACTGTGTGTGTATGTGTGTGTGTTTGATTTGGTTCTTGAAATTCCTAAATCTGGGAACTGCTGCCCCAGGGAAAGTTTCGGGAAGGAGGCTGTTGGCATCCATGGTGGTCCTTGTGTTTTGCCTCCGTCCTCATTTTCTTGTATGATTGTAGAGTGTGGGCAACTGGAGTGATGCCTGGATGAGACCAAAGTAAAAGGTGAGTGAAACCAAGAAAGGACTATCCCAAGCTTGTAACCCCATTACTTAGACATCTGACTGTGTAAATACATGCAGCTGATGGGCACATGCCATCTTCAATCGCTTTGCTAGTGTGAGGAAGCCAGAACCAAGCTCAGGTTGGGTTTCTTATGCATGTTTGGGGCTAACCGACAGTTGATGCTGTTCAGGGTAAGCGGTTGTTTTCTTTGGCTCTTCTCCTGAGGCTGGAGGCTCTGCAGAAACAGTACCCGTGGTGAGGGCTGCAGGACAGAACAGCAGTACTGGTCCCAAGGGTGAAGGCAGCCCTCTGTCTTGCTCTGGAGTGCCTATTCTCTAGCTTGGGGCTGGGGAGTGGAATTTTTCTGTAATGTGATCCTAAGGTACACATAGCTACTTTTTCCAATTAATAGTAACAATAGTGATGGTGCTATGCATGAAATTAAGAATGAAACGCATTGAGCCAAACACTGTGCTAAGTGCTTTCAGGCATGATGTAATTTGACCCTAGCAACTATTCCATTTTTGTGTGAAGCAACTTAGGGTCAGGAATGTTTAGTAACTTGTTCACTTAACTTGCCACTGGATGAGAAACGCAGAGCCAGTAAGGGGCGGAGCCAGGATTCAAACCCAACCTGTTCTCTTAAAAACCCAAGCCTCTCAGTTCAGCAGTTTCTACCTCAAATCTCATTCCCGGAGGCCCAGCACTCTGGATGCAGAGGTCTTTTTGTGTGCAAAGGGCGCTGGGGATGGATTCTGTGGGCCATGCTTGCGAGGCCTTGCTGAGGCAGCCTGCACAGTTCTGGTGTGTCTAACGCACTTTATTTGCTGCCCTTCTGTGTACAGACAGCTCTATTGATTCAGCCCTGGGAAGTCTTTGCCCTGGCCGCCCTTCTCACCCCTGTTGTTGATACATCCCCAGAACGTTCAAGTTCACACCCGAGTTGCAGCCCTGGCTCCTGGGACTGAGGACAGGATGGGAGCGCCTGCCCTGGCGCTCATCGGCTTCTGCGGGACAGAGGGTTCCGCTGGGCCACGTGCAGGTGGCTTCCCCCTGCCTGCCCTTGGGAACTGGGGGCTTTTTATCTATTGACTTCATGCTGTTCTCACAGGCCACGTTTTAAATGCTTTGCCGTTTCCTGGTGAGGAAGAAGGTGGATAAAAATGAGAAATTGGAAGGTTCTCTCATTTCTCTTCTATTTTTAAGTTTAAGAATGTTGTATTTCAGGAGAATGTTGAACTGAACAGCAGTCGAATCTCTCTTCTGCTTGTTAAGCTTCAGTCGTAGTTTGAGGTGGTGAAATCCCATTCATCTAACTAGTATCACATTTTGCTTTGAGGTACTTATCTAATTTCTCCCTTCCCTTCCATCTCCTCACCCCCCCCCCCCCCCCCACGCCAATTTAACATTTGCCTTAGTTTTAATTCTCAGCAACCTGCGAGATGTAGCTCGTGTTACTAACTTTTGGTAAAATGGCGTCACCAAGTCATGAAGTGGTTGAGTTGTGCAGGGTCTGGCTAGATTGGATCTACAAATCACGTCTTTTGATTGCTAGCCCAGCTGCTTTCCTTGCTATCACTTTGTGGAACAGACTGGACATTGACATTGAGATCTGAGGGCTGGGCAGAAACGGAGGCCCCTTTTAGCTGGTGGTTGAGCTGGTTAGAGCGTGGTTCATCTCTTTAGGACCAGGGTTGAGCTCCAAGATGGACCAACTAGCCCCACGAAGAAGGGAAACTCTCTATCACTGCAGAGTGTACCCTGGCCCCTGTCAGCTGCTGTGGAAGTTTCTGCCACTGGAGGAGAGATGCAGAGCAGGTTTTCTTGCCATGGGTGAACTCAGAAGATACATTTTATCCATATATGGCACCTTACTTATTAAGCTTGCATCTTTCTCCTTGTCTAATTCTCTGGCACCTCACCCATCAGTTAGTTGCCCCCTTTATAGGATAGGTGCTTGTATGGCCAGGTGTTCTGATTTTAAGTCATGAGCTTTGACTTTTATCAGAAATTTACAATTTGTCAGAATTTTACTTGCTTTATCAGAAATTTACTTGCTTTTCAAAGGACTTAGTTGTGTGCAGTTGTCTGAAATGGCAATGTTAAATTT
Source organism: Equus quagga (assembly GCF_021613505.1). Classification (NCBI taxonomy): domain Eukaryota; kingdom Metazoa; phylum Chordata; class Mammalia; order Perissodactyla; family Equidae; genus Equus; species Equus quagga. Next base: position 76,442,347 of record NC_060273.1, on the reverse strand, counting down.
TGTAAAGTAGAAATGTTAAAATGGAACTCTATAAAATGTGCGCTTTCAGTGTCCATTTTGAATGGTCTTGTTTGTGTGTTTTATCAATCTCTGTTAGATGTTTTTATTACTCATCTATGTTCATTGTAGAATGATTAGGAAATTCAGATAAGCAAAAAAAGTAGAAAAGAAAAGAAAAAAAATTATATATCCTAAATAAAAGTCCCTCTAGAGAAGCCAGAATGTGAAGGACTTTGAACTTCTCAGAAGGAGGAGTCAAGTTAGTAGGGGCAAGTCATTATCATTGCCAGAATCACTTGTCTCTTTCTTGTTCCAGACACTAGAGATTAAGACACAGGTTGGGGTGTCTCAGCATGTCCTGGATAAAGTCAAGGTAACATTTGGTTTGCTGTGTTCTGCTATGAGCCCAGATGGTTCAGGGGTCAAAATTCCTGCTGGTAATCCACCACCTGCTAGGGGGTGGCTGTGAAAAAGGAAAATTAGTCCTCTGGGGTCTCTTGTTTATACAGTTGCTAGTTCTCAAGCAGAAAGGGAAAAAATAATCTTACAATCATGCTTCCCCTTTGGTTACTCCCAGCACGGCGCCATCCATCCATTCACTGACTCATTCATTCAGTAGCTGTTTCTTGGGTACCCATGAGCACCAGACATTAATTACATTTGGCTCTGGGGATATGGCATGAATAAGACAAGTCCCTGCTCTCATGGAGCTGACATTGGATTGGTGCAGGTTGTGGTATCATTGCTTCCGTTTCAGCTTTTCCTTCTCCAGCCATGAAGGCGTTCTTCTTTCCCCTGGAGCTGACCAGACTCCTAGGTTCTGTCCTGGAGCTCAGCTCACCCTCAGACCCACAGCCTCCCTGAAACTTGATCATCCCCAACAGGGAAGGTGAGGAGGAGAAGGCAGCATTTGGCTGGCTGAATTCTTCTCAAAATGGGACTTGACTTTTGTCTGGGAGGAGCAGGGGAGCAGATCACAGAGGGAGGGGTTCCTGGCTTTATCAGAGAGAGAAGGCCTCATTGTGTGTTGTTGTTGGAACAGGTCCCAGAGACCTCGGTACAGTTCTTTGGACAGGGCTGAGCTAAGCTACCAGGCCATAAAGTGATAGCCGAGAGAAGCTCTGTGGAGTTGAGGGGAGCCTCAAAGGGAGCTCTGTGCTGCAGCTCTCTCCAGGCCCAGGGCAGGACTGCAGCCCCAGGTCAAGCCCTGTGGTTAACTTCGTAATCTCTTAATGAACATGCCTTTTGTATCTGTGTGTCTGCTCACTCTCTCTTTCTCTCTCTCACTCCCTCTCTCTTTCTCTTTCTTTGTCTGTCTGGCTGAATCTCTCTGTCGCTGTCTCTATCTCTCGTGTGTAGTCATTTATTAAAGGATTTTGGTGGAAAATTTAAAACCTAGCCTCTGTAAATTCTCTTCCTTTTGAGCTACGGCATATCTGGGTGGATGGGCGAGTTGCAGGGATGGGGACATTTGACCCAGGGAACTTAGAAAGTTCCAGGAAACATATTTCCCAAACTTTAGTCACTCACATACTTCCGTCATGATTTTCTGCGTCATCGACGTAACACCTGTTGCATTGTTTACCTAATATTTTTCTCCAAATGGAAGTGCTTGTTCCTTTTGAAAGGGCACTCCTTGTTGTAAAAGGGTATTTTATAACTTGGCCATAAATAAAGCACCAATAATTTGCCCCAAATAGAAAGTAACCATAAAAATCAATACAAGAACTCTAATGTTTATTTATGTGCCACCTAAAATGATTTTGTGCACCACAAAGTTGTATGGTGGCCACACTTTGGGAAGTTCTGTTGTAGATTCTACCAGCTCTATCCGTCATATTCCTGGAGAGTCAGGTGAGGAAATCTCCCTCCTTCCAGTAACTTTTCCTCCGTCTCCTCCTCCCACACTCAAGTGAATTGCTGGATATGACACAGTTGGTGTGTGAGGCCTTGGGAGTGTCACGAGTCTGAGGGAAGGGAGCACTCCTTGCTGTCCTTTTCCCAATCATCTGTGGGCACAGGCCCCTAGAATAACTTGGCTCTGTACCCTGGGTGCAGAGTAACACTGTCAGTGCTCAGGAGCAGAAGGTGCAGATACTGAAATGTGAGGTTTTTTTCCGTGTCTATTTACAACTTTTTTGTACCTGGTGTGGCAGAGCAGAAGAAGCTGAGAGTGGGATCTGGAGGACGACAGCATGGGTTCAAATCCTGGGCCTGCTCCTTCTGTGACATTGACAAGTAACCTGTTTCTTCATTTATTCAGTAAATAAACATTGAATGCCTACTATGTGTCAGCCACTGTTCTCGGCTCTAGCGATATACTAGTGACCAAAGCAGGAAAAAAAAATCTTGCCTTCACAGAGCTTATATTCTGGCCTTATTTTCAGCTGTAAAATGGGAGTAATAATAGCCCTGCCTCCTGTGGTTACTGTGAGGGGTCCGTGAGCTGGTGTTATTTGAAGAGCGCTTAGCACAGTGCCTCACTCAGCAATTGGTTAGTAAATGCTGGCTGTCTGATTAGGATGCTTAGGGGCCCAGCATTGTACCAGGTTTTGAGCCCTTTGAGCCCACTCCTGCTTTCGCTTTAGCAGCATCCACCTAAGTTATTCTCTCCTTATTTCTTAGCCTTTAAGTACTTCTTGATGCCCCACAGCCTCTAGGAAATGTGCGTGGCTTGGAGCCTCCTCCCCTTATCATAGGACTTTAAAAACTCCTGGTCACCCCCTGAAATAAGCTTACTCATCACCTAGCGGCCGTGATGAGTTGACATCCTCATGCCTTGGAGGACGTGACGTTTTGGGGAGGAGGGATCTTTTGTGGTTTTGTTAACTGAGAAAGGCTCCCGTCTCTCCTGCTTTTTTCCCCAGTGCCACTTCCTTTCCTGTAGTGTGAGGGTTGTTTGGGCAGAAATGCTGGCCGTGCAGTGTGCTGTAACGATCTGTTTAACACAATTCTTTGTTACTGCATACGGGAAAAGCCCACGATTGCATGGCTCGTGACAACAGAGGTATTTGGCTGGCCTTGGCACCTGTCTCTGGAAGGATATGACTGCGTTTTAATTCTATTCATTTTTGGAAAGAAAAATTCTACTTATCACCTCTGTAGTTAACAACACAAACATACGATTTTGTCCCGGGTCCCCAGTCCCTGAAAGGCAAAAGTCCCCACTGACCCAGACACTCAGTGGCCTGTCTGATAGTGACCTTTGTGCCCAGTGGCAGTGCTGTATGGGCTGACTGCTTCCGAAGGGAAACTAGCCCTTCTGTGCCCTGCCAAGAGTGATAGGGCAGTCATTAGGGTTTGGAACAACTTGAACAGTGTGCGTTTTAGTTCGCTAGGGCTGCCGTAACAAAGTACCACAGACCAGGTGGTCCAAACAACGGAAATTATTTTCTCACAATTTTAGCGGCTAGACAAGGGATTGGTTTCTTCTGAGGCCTCTTTTCTTGGTTTGTAGATGGCTGTCTTCTCCCTGTGTCTGCACATGGACTCCCCCCTATTGTTGTCTGAATCCTAATCTCTTCTTATAAGGACACCCCTCATATTGGATTAGGGCCCACCAATATGACCTCAGTTTACCTTAATTACCTCTTTAAGGTCCCTGTCTCCAAAGATGGTCACATTCTGAGAAACTAGGGTTAGAGCTTCAACACATGAGTTTTAGGGAGAGGCAGTTCAGCCATAGCAGTGTGGGTCAAGAATGCAGCTCTAAAAAACTGTCATACTACCCAGGCCTTGAGTTGCTCAGATGGGCCTTTGAGGATAGTAGGGAGGATCAGAGGTGAGCCCGCTTCAGGCTTGGGTGTTGACTCTCTGCTGGCCGCCATTACTAGTTTAATGAGATCTTGATGGTGACCTAGGCCAGTTGGCTGATCCTCAGGAGGGTCGGCCAGACCTCAAGCAGGTGGACAGTTTTATCCACAACAGGGTAGGTAATCTTTGAGCACTTACCCTGCGTCCTGGCGACTCCAGACAGGATTTGAGAGACAGGAGTAGAAATAGATTTGTTGACAGGGAAATTGTGATATTGTCTTTCAGACAAGACTCAGAACTTTGTCAAGAATTGGGAAAACCTTGGCTAGAGCTTTCCAGTAATCTGAAACCCCCCTCTCCTTCCGGTTCTATGTACTGTAAACAGCGACTGCCTACAAGAGTGGTTTGGAGCCTGTTGACTTTGGCCGAGATATAGCCTGAGGAGATTCATCGGTTTCCAATTCCTGTTCTCTCAGGATATTAAGTATTGCTATGAACTGGAAAACGTTTCTTTATTAAAATTGGAGGAAGAGTTGGGGTGTTTTGAGGGAGACCTGGAACAGGAAGGGAGCTGACACCAGAAGTTTCATGGCATTCCTTCAGAGATTATTTTATCTTTTTTGCATTGTCAGTGTTTAGTAGCTTAAATACATGGTGCAACAAGGGAGGTGAAAAAATAAGTCTGATTCCAGAAGTGCTGACAGTGTAGCTAGCTTGGGAGGCAGTCTAGTGTGGTGGTGAAGGGTGCAAACTGGTAAAGTTTTCTTGTCAAGAGTTTTTGAGGTCCATGGACAAAAAGTTGGTACATAAATTTATCACAAATTATTAAGGGTTTCTTAGGAATGTGGCTCTCTTTTCCTCTGAACAGCCATTTTGTATTTGGGTTTGGCCTTGTTAGTTGAAGATGCTAATAAAAACTAAGGCTTGCGTTGAACAATGCCAGCTTGAAACTGAAGGCTTTGGCTGATCTTAAATCCAGATTTAGAGAGAGGCATGCCTGGCCACAGCAGTTGTTAAAAGACAATCACAGTGTATTTTGCCACAACAAACAAAGAAAAGACAATCAAAAGGGTTTGTGAGCAGCAGCCACCAGCATGGTTCTCAGCTGGCCACTGTGCATCTGTGCAGCAGCGGGCGGTGGGAGCTGGCCTTTGCCCCAGAGATGCAGCATAGCACTTACGTTCTTCCATTTAGGAAAGAAAGAAACCTTTTCTTTTGGATGGCTCTTGCTCTCTGCACATTCATAAAGGCCATAATAATAATGAAACACTTTTTAAGCTATTGCAATGTGACAGACACATCTCGTATGCATTTTCCTATTCTTCCTCAGAAACTATGAAGTTTGCAGGTGGGGAGTCTTCAAGAGTAACTAGGTAGGAGAACTGGGAGAGAGGGCTAGTCTTCTGTCCCTGGGTCTAGACTAGAAATCAGATTATCTGGGAAGGCAGTGCTGGGTAGGTGTGATTCAGTCAGCCTCTGCTCTTCTTACTGCAGACCAGATGCCAGGAAGGAGGACCCCTTGAGCTGGAACTCAAGTTGAAGATGAGTAAACTCTGTCTGGGAGACAGATTACAGAGCTTCCTGATATTTATTTTTTATTTCCCATTTATTATCCGCTGTCTTTAAGGCATCTTTACTATGTTACCTTGGACCAAGGGAAGAGAGGATGAATTGCTCACACATGGGCTAGAGTGGTCAAGGGGCTGCATCCCTCCACCCCATCGCCAGCTAGTCTGGTGTTGGCAGCAGTAATTGGCAGGGTCCTAAGAGGCAGAGGTTCTTGTCTTGGGATTCATGGACTGCCTCACAGAGGTAGGGAGGCTCCTTCAATGGCCTGTCACAGAATTTTGAAATTTTGCATGTATGTGCCCATGCTTGTGAGTGCATTCATGCATTTTTCTGGGTAGTGGGGCCCTTGGCTTCCCTTGTACTCTCTGAGCCATCTGTAACCCAGAACAGATGCTTCATTGCAAGGGGGTGTTCATTGCTAGACTATGGATGGCTAGTCTAGGTCCTTGCTTCTCAAAGTATGGTTTGTGGACCAGCAGCATCAGCACCACCTGGGAATGCGTTAGAAATGCAGAATCTTGGGCTCCACTTACTACCTACCTAATTGGAATGGGTGTCTTAACAAGATACCCAGATGATTTGTATGAACATTAAAATTTGAGAAGTGCTGGTCTGGGTAACCTCCATCTGGCAAATCAATTTCCAATACCAACTCTGTGCTAGGAGGAATTTTCATAAGGAAAAGCCATGTTTCTTTATAACTTTGTTTAGGAAGTAGGGTGTCTCTACATGTAATATTTCTCATCTTTGTCCTTTGCTTCCTGGGTGCTCAGTTGATTATAAATTGAATCATATCTAGATAAAGGGACTTTCATTCATGTGCTTTTAGGTTAGCTGTAAAGTGGCATCTGACCCAACCCTTTGAGAGAAATAAAAGTTGGAGGTGATAAGCTAATGATCTGCTAAACAGATTCCATTCCCCTTAAGGAATTTCTTTTGAGACCATCATTGTGGGCTTTCAGGAAATGATTGCATTGACTTCTCAGCTTGTCATGATTATCTTGGAGAGGTCTTTGCTGGTCCATTTTCTTCCCCTTCTTACCTTTTGCCAAGAATTAACTCACTCTTCATCTTTATGTTGCACTAGCTTTCTGATGAATTGTCAACAGTAGGCTAGTTTAGTCTTACATTTGCCCAGAGAGATGCCTGATGACTCATCATACTCACAGTTAATAAGTGCAGCCAGCGGGATGTCCATGCATCTTTAGTTTTGTGATGGTATGTGTTCTTGTGACATACACAGTGGACTCATTCATCTCTGAAGGGGAAGGCCATATTCTTTTTGGTGTATGTTAATCTGACAGCATCTCCAGTGAATGCTGAACTTTAGCCCACTGTTGAACATTAACTCTCTGTGGGTGTGCTGGCAAAAGCTCTGCAGGGTTGAATCTTAGTATGATTCTTATGTAGGGAACAGATATAATATGGTACCTAATAGGTATATTTTTGACCCATGTCACAATTAAAATTCATTCTACATTATGCTATATTGTGTGTGTGGTGTTTTTTTGGTCCTCGTCTGGAACTTTGGACACAACATTGGTTACATGGATTTCTCCCCAGCAGACTGGAGTTGTGGAAGTTTGAACCCCACATCAGTCACTGTTGTATCTCTAATCTCTAGCACTGTGCCTGGCGCGTGGGCAAGCCGTCAGTAAAAGTTTGCCGAATGACTGGTGGATTAACCACCTTTACTGTTCAGGTTCACAGGTGAGCCCCCATTTTTTGAAATGCTGGTGATGTGGATAATAGCAGCTATCTCTGTTGAGTGTTCTCCATAAGACAGCACTTTGCTAATAGGCACTTTGAATACATTCTGTCATTTAATTCTCTCAACATCCTTATGAGGCAGTGGTATCACTATTTCCATTTTACAGCTGAGGAAACTTAGAAAGTAATGTGGCTAGCATCATTCAGCTGGTGAGGGTGGAGGACGGATTGCACCCCAGGCTGTCTGACTTTGAAGCTTGTGCTGAATACATGAGCATTTAACTCTGTTCAGGTAAGGGCACTGACCTGCAGAGAAGGATGGGATATGTGGGGCCATGGCTTCTACTTGGCTCCTTTGAAATGATAAACAGATGCAGATATAAAACGTTGGCTGCCCTAGTGCCTGGTGGAAGTTGGCCCTTAGCAGGCTGCTCCGCTTTGCTGTGTTTCTCCTCTTCCTCCCTGCAGAGGGAAAGTTGCAGACTGGTGAGTGCCTTCCAGTTCTCCCATTGTCTACTCTAAAGCCTTGGGTGTAGGGACTCTGTGACCTTATACACTGCTCTCTTTGTTTTTGGTATAAACTGTGTCACATTATCTAGTATTAGTGGCAGACCCATCTCAAAGCATTGGTCATAAGCAAGTATTGTGAGGAAAAAAAAGAATCCTGTTTGCACTTCTTAAGACATAAGATTGAGAATCTGGTTTGGAACATTTTATTAGATTATCCTAAAAATCCACATGCTGCTGTCTTTATTGTGGATGTTGCAGTGTGCGTGTTAACAAGTATTTGACAGCAGTAATTGCTTGTGACAGCTTATAGCTTGCTGATGGTTATTTAAAGGCAGTCTCTGCTTTGGGCAGAATGATTTGTTCTTTTGTAAGGCCTGTCACAGCAGAATTTTCACCTTTTAAAAGTGGGCATCTTATTTGTAACCCTGAAAAGATCTTTTCTTTCAGTGGTTTATAGATAAAAAGTGAAATGATGAGTGGGGTCTTGTAAATAGTTTGTGGACCGTTTCATGTATTCTCCTATGGTCCTAAGGTGGGTATGACTCATACACTTTTTGGGACAAGCTCCACAATTAGTTTCACATCACAATTTTTTGTTTGTTTTGTTTGTAGAACTCTGTGTAGGTTTCAAAGTGTTTTGGGGGGTACGTTTGCTGCAGTTCACCTTCCTTCTCTCTGTGTGTCTCACAGGTGTGTCCTGCGAAGTTCCTGCAATCCAGGATCCTGAGAGTGTGTGTTGTTGCTTCTTGAGCACAGCTCTGTTTGTTGTGCATTGGCAAAATAAGAGTATTTAAAAATCCCCAGGGAGCTAGGTATGGAGTAAGAGGCATAGTCTCTGATAGTGGCCCTTCATCAAACACCTCACCTAATTTTCTTTGGCAGGACAGAGCTGGAAAGTGTGTGGGCCCCGAGGCCCTGGTACCTGTTGTTCAGCTGACATCCTGCAGGGCTGCAGCCCTAGCATCAGCAGCTGTATAAGCTCCAGAGTGGGTGTCCTGGCAGGAGAACCAGACAGGTGATTTGTTAAATTATTACCCATGTGTAGCTTCTGGCTTCTGGTGCCAGGCAGTGTGGAGCTTGGCAGGATTAAAAGGCTGATTACACAGCCAGCAAAGGTGGGAGGTGAGCTGGCTGACTGCCATTGTGCTTTTTTTTTTTTCTTTTTGGTGAGGAAGATAAGCCCTGAACTAACATCCACTGCCAATTTCCTCTTTTTGCTGAGAAAGATTGGCCCTGAGCTAACGTCTGTGCCCGTCTTCCTCTGTTTTATATGTGGGATGCCTGCTACAGCATGGCTTGATGAGCGGTGCGTAGGTCCATGCCTGGGATCTGAACTGGCAAACCCTGGGCTGCTGAAGTGGAGCACACAAACTTAACCACTATGCCTCCAGGCCGACCCCATCCACTGTGCTTAACTGTTGAGATACCCACAGAGAGTGTTCCCGGCAGCTGTCTCTTTGTGGGACTTCAGAGCATGTGAGAAATGAGAGAGCCAAGCACAATGCATTGATTATAATAGGATTTCCTGAGAGGCCTTACTAATGGGACAGGACATCAGGTGTGCCGCCTTAGGGGCTAGGACTTCAGCAAAAGGAGCAGGAGGTATATTTTAGGAGTTGGGAGGAATCTGGCATATGATAAACAAATATTTGTTGAGAGTCGTCTGCCCTCTGCTATTTCAGGCAGAGAAGGAGAAGGTGGGCCTGGTACCTTTTCCTGGGATACCTAGTGAACAGCTGGTTAGTGGGATAACTAGTGAAAGAGGGCCACCTCCTCTTTTCATTCATTTATGTTTATTCAGTGTTCCCTGTCTGTGAGATGTGTGTTCTCCCTTCCCTCGAACAAGAACGAGAGACTCCCTCCTCTCTCCTTCAAGCTTGGGAAGTGGACTCGGCTAGGTAGTAAAGGTAGCGTGAAGAGTACCTTTCCCTGGTTGTATGATCTGGAGGATAGTAAGATGACCTCCTTCTTAGGATAGTTGTGAGAATGTAAATCAGCTAATTATTTAAAATAAGTAAATATTTAATTCAGTATCTGGCACATAGTACATACTCAGTATTGGTAATAATAACTGTGTTGTTATTATTAGTACTACTACCATTGTCATTGAGCGAGGAAGGGTCATTCTGGAGGAGGAGGGTGGATGCTCTCAGGCGGTGGTCACGTGGGACAGACAGAGGCTCTTACATCCACTGCTGGAAGGGCTGGGGGGCTCTCACTCAGTGCCCTTCCCCATGGAGGTGGACATGGGGATGGGAATAGAGAGACTGAGAGGGAGGACCCGGGAGCGGGCCTCGTCAACAGCCTCTTCCAGGACACTGCCTGGGCGTTGCAGCCGAGCAGCATCGGCTCCTTTGATTTAATCTCCTCCTTGCCCACAGGCCACCAAAAGGTCAAAGGTTTCTTATTTTTCTATTGTAATTCCTTAGAGGGATGATAAATTCCTTCTGGGACATTCAGGACATTTTTTTCTCTTTTTGAAAAGCTAAGTTGGCAACACGGACTGAAGAATAAAGCAAGAAGTAGGTAAGAGCCAATATTCTAGAAATGCCTTTCTGTCCAGCACAGATTCCAGATCAGAGAAGAGGAAGCTTTTCTTGAGCCAGAAAGTATCATTTATAGGTGTCCTTGATGGAATCAGTGCTCAGAGCGTAGTTTGAGAATCTGCTTGTGACAATGTTGCCTTTCCTTTCTGCAGTCTGCTGGCCTGGGACTTGTGGGCCTGTGGGTCTTCAGTTTACAGTGGCTGAGCAGAGATGAGGAGGAGGAAGCAAGAGTCAGAGACCTAGATTTCCTTATCGATTTGGTAGTTAATCCAGAGAAATTCACTGCTGCGCTCTGTGTCTTCATTTGTAAATTAGAACATCTTTCTAGCTCACAAGGGTATTGATGACCAATGTTGAATTTGGGGATTATTTTTAGAGGAAAGGGGTAGATATTTGCTCAAATTGCAGTTCATATGTTTGACAGGCCGAGGAACTGGCACTTGCTCTGTAAATTATCATGGGGTATGGGGCCTGCTTCCTAGGTCAGATTTCCAGATAACTGAAAGTTAGCTGTATGGTTGTCACCGTATAGGAAGGTTCGTATCAAAAACTCCTGGATTAGGCACTTTGCATAATTTAAACCTCACCACAATTCCATAAGGTAGGAATTGTCATACCCATTTGCAGCACAGGAGATTCAAGTTCAAAGAGAGTGAAGTAATTTATTCAAGGTTGTGTGGCTTTGTTCATTCGTTGAATAACCATTTGTTGAATTTCCTCTGTATGCCAGGCACCAGGATTATCATTGTGAACAAACCAGACACAGGTTATAGGTGGGGTAGTTAGGATATACCTCAGGATTGTCTGGCTCCGAGGCACGTGACTTGTCACCACACAATGTTCTTTCTCACAGGTTCCTAGTAGTGGAAGGGACAGGGAGGCCTGCCCCCCTTGCTGAGGCTCCTGAGGTGCACTGATGTCTCTTGGTCCCTGGCTGCATAGCTGGGTGCTCTGTAGCTCTCAGCCCTGAAGCCGATGTCCTCTGTGTCTATTTCCACCAAGCCTCTCTGCTTCTTGCTATTTCAAATGCCAAGACTTGAAAAATTTTAAATACTTGATAAAAACTTGGCTTGAATGTTAGGCATTTCCCTTCTTTTAAAAACAAGCCAGTTTTTTTTTCTTGATGACTCAGGCCTGTCATTATGTGCTTCGTTGATGTACCGTATAATTTTGAGTCTACACTTTCAGCTTTTCATTTTCTTCCCCTGAGTGAGTTGTCACCTCACCTGTGGTCACTGACATTGTCACTGACTGCCTCACTCCTTTTGAATTGGATGTTTATAATCTGCTGTGAATGAGGAAACTGCTTCTGGGGTATTTTTTTCTCCCTGTTTTTTGTGAGATAAAAAGCAGAAGTTGCTGGTTGAGACCCAAAGAATAAGAGTCACTGACTTTGTGACAGTCACCTCTGGAGTCGACCTGCATGGTTGGTTGCCGTGTGGTCCTGTGTCCTGTAGTCGTGGTCTTGCTACAGCCCTGGCCTCTGCTGGAGGGATTGAGAGCTCAGGCTCTGGAGTCCAGTGGACTTGCCTCAAATCCTGGCACCCCTCCCACATTTCAGTTTGGGATCTGAGTCAACTTAACGAATCTAAGCCAGAATTTTCTTATCCTGGCAAAGCAAGCTGTCCATAAATGATGCCCTTTATTATTAATGGCGATCATAGAGTTTGTGGTATTGGTGGTGGAGATTGGGGCAGTATGATCAGTGTTCAGGTAACTGTAGAGTATGGGTTGAGAGCATTGCTGTTAGGGCCAGGAAGAGCTGGGGTTTAGTCCTTACCTCCCCATTCACCAGCTAGGTGACCAGTAATAGAAAGATATATATATAGTGTCGGGGTCAATAGTGTGGGCTCTTGAGTTAATGTCGGGGTCCATTTCTGTCTTGCCGTTTACTCTCTGGATGATCCAAGTCTAGAAGCTGCTTCAGGCTTCTCATCTCCAAAGGGAGGATGGTAAGAAGACCTACCTCTCAGGATTGTTGGGGGGATTAGCTTAATGTGTATATGCAGTGCTTCAAACAGTGCCTGGCACATGTAGTGCTCATTAAATGTCAGCTGATGACTTCCCTTGGCGTCCAGAAGTATTGATATACCTTTTATTCATCAAATGTTATGGTTTATGCTACAGCCCTGTTTTCTAATCATAATTAATTTCAAGGTCGCTCTTCCGGGTGTTTGTTCTTGGACTTTTCTCAGTCTCCCAGGATTGACATAGGACTGGGAGACGGTTTGTTCTGGGAACAGTTACACACCGTATTCTGGGGGAATAGATGCTTTGCTTTATGAGGTTCCTTCATGGGTAGGAATCATCTCCGTATCACGTCCTCAGCCTGGAACTCCCTGGGAGCCTCTGACAGGTCGCATGAAATGCTGGAGATAGGAGACAAATATTTGTTAAAAATAGAAAGTATTGTCCTCTTTGACATCTCCACCCTTTCTTCTGGAAAAAATTTTGAGTTCAATTTAGCAGAAAGATTATTCCTGCACTCTGTGCTATTCCACTTTTACTCACTTAATTTTTCTTCTCTTGTCACAGTCTTTTCTTGGGCTTATAGAGTATGCACCATAAAACAAGTCAGTATGGGGGCCGGCCCGGTGGCGCAGCAGTTAAGTGCATATGTTCCGCTTCGGCGGCCTGGGGTTCACCAGTTCGGATCCCGAGTGCAGATATGGCACTGCTTGGCTAAGCCATATTGTAGTAGGCATCTCACATATAAAGTAGAGGAAGATGGGCATGGATGTTAGCTCAGGGCCAGTCTTCCTCAGCAAAAAAGAGGAGGATTGGCTGCAGTTAGCTCAGGGCTAATCTTCCTCAAAAAAACCAAAACAAAAAACAAGTCAGTATGAATTAAAATTATTTCACTCTCTTTTTGTTTCTTTTAAGCCCAACCTGTAGGTGGTAAACTAGGGTCCTTCCTGGCCAATTCTAAAATGGCTTGGAAAGTGAAAATAAAAAGGAAAAGCATTGAGAAGGAAATTAACAAATAGATATTATTCTTTTTCCAAAAGGCTTTTGTCTTGACATGGTTGCTTTCGTTTTCCTGATAATTAGTTGTAACTAAAATACTGTATCTTTGGGATAATTTAAGAAGAAAGGTTTTGCCCTTGTGTGCAGTGGTCAGGTGATTGACAGTTGCTGCAAGACCAGGGATGGTCTGTTTTCACAAGGACTTGTCATGTGGGGGCCTGTCTCTGTATTTCTCTGGGTTTGTAACACCCTGGCACTCTCAGAGAGAGACGCCACCTGGCTCTTGGGAGGAGTTGCCCAAATCGGGTCTTTGCCTCCCCCTCCAAGTCTTGGATTGGTGTGCTGGGTGATTGTGACAAACACCAGGTGCCTCTCATTCCTCCACCAGCCTGACCCTCCTCCTCAGCCAAAACAGCTAGTATGACTGCATTTCTGCTTTACTTACCCAGTGCTTCTGTGCTAGTGGTCCCCACTATTGGGGTATTATTGGAGGTTGGCCACTGTGTTCAAAAGAAAGGCACAGTTGGATTATATAGGTTCGTAAGTTGGTTAGGTGTGTGCTTTTGTTGAGACAGGGAAAAGCTGCTCATGAGAAGGAGGGGAGGAGCCTTTGAGTTTACTGTAACCTTTCTGTCCTCTAGATTTCCTTGGTTGAAACTCAGTAGAAGGGTGAGGGAAGGCTGAATACCGTCTTCCTACCTGCAAAGGACCTGACCAAGATGACTGTATGTCCTAGGTCACACCTGCTGTCTCATCATGATTATTAATAGTGCCCCTTTTCTCAAAACTGCCCCAGTGTGGATATGGTGACTCTATGTATGGATCACATCAGGTTTCTTTGAAACATTTGTCAACAGGAATGAACATCAGCTTCCAGTGGTGTTTTTTCCCAGTAGATTATTATAAGAGTGAAGCTGCTTCCTTCTCCACCAAATCAGCAAGAAATAATGTTTCTGTAAATGGTTGTTATAAGTTCCACCCTTATTAACTTCAAAAAGCTACAGATCTGCAGAGCAGAGGGCACTTGAGATCACCATTGTGGGAAAGAGTGAGGTGCATTGTGACGTAGTTGGTATCTGTCTGTGTGGCTGCTTGCCACACTGGCTTAAAAAAGCAGAACTTCAAGGCTAATTGGCTAAAATCAGATGTGATAATTAGGAAGAGTATAAAACCTAAAGGGAATGAATGATGAACTTACCCAGGGTCACCCAGCTAAGTAGGTAGTGGTAAATCCAGACTGGGTGCCCAGGTGTGTCTGGCTCACTCCACTGCCCCTTGCTGTCTGCTGTATTGGCCTAGCATTTTCCATTTATGGCTCTGATATGGTTTTATTCTAGATCATGCTGGAGGTGAAACTGGTTCAAAATGTGAGCTACTGTTCCCAGTATCTGCAGGTTGGAAGTGGCAGAGGCAACATTCAAGCTCCGTGCTTTATACCATTGTTACTTTGGAGAGGGGTCAATGATGGATGTTTTCAGCCTGATTTGAATAGTAGGAAGGAGCAATTGGTATTAGGATATATTAGTGCAGGGTGAATCTTTTTAAGTCAGTCTGTGTGAGTTAAGTCATTTCCCTAGCATGTTGGCCAAGCTTCAGGATCACAGCACGTGGGGATGTTATTCATGTTCAGTAAATGTCAAACTGTAGCTACAGATTTATGGGTTTGTAAATCCAAAGAAGCTACTATTATTAGGGTTTCTTGCAAGCCTAGAATTGCTAGCATTTTTTTTTTGAACAGTTCTATAAAACAGCTCATTGCTATCAAGTATGGTTTAAGTATTTGGCTAGGAAAAGCAAGGTGATTTATATGTCTTTAAATCAGTGCACTTGAGAGCTACCATAGCAAAGATGAAAAATTATTTTGTGGTGATAATGAGTTGTGATAGAGGGTAGGAAGGGGAAGTGAAGGATTTCCAAAACCCCAAATTTTCCCATTTGTGTTGAATTTCCACAGATTTGAGATGTTTCTGAGAGTATGTTATACCAATCACTCTAATTTTTCATAATTGTGATGACCTGTGAGTCAAGACTTGATTTTTTCAATTGAGTTGATGAATTCAGACTTTTTAATTAATATAACTGTGCAGGTGGATAAAAAAAAAATCAGCCTTCAAAAAATGTTACTAATAGTACATGTTTGCATTGGGGCTAGTTGACCAGATCAGCATGGTTTTGTCTCTTTCTCCCAAGCAGTTCCTATGGCAGCCAGAGACAGACAGACAGACAGGCAGACACACACACACAGAAGCCCCTGAGCCACTGGGAGTTAAATCCATCCGCCATCAAACGGTTTGACCATTGTGATTACTCATCCAGCCAGACCACTCCATACTCCACCCTTCTCAGTTTGTATCATTTTCCCCGATATCTGTTTCCACCTACATGCCTGCTCGCAAATCTCCATAGCTACATCAAAATATGTATGAGAGGTTTGTTTTTTCAGACAGGCAAATGTGACCTTGTAGACATGCTCCTTTCCTTATAAAGTTTTACATAAATTGCTCTGAATACAATTTAAAATAACACCTGCCTTGTAGGGGATTTTGTTAGGATTAAAGGTGATAATCCATAAAAAATTCCTATCACTATGCCTGGCACACACATAGCTACACAGACTGTTAACTTCTGTCTCTTTTTGGCTTTCTTTTTTTTTTTTTTTTATAAGCTTTTTTTTTTTTTTAAAGATTTTATTTTTTTTCCTTTTTCTCCCCAAAGCCCCCCAGTACATAGTTGTGTATTCTTCGTTGTGGGTTCTTCTAGTTGTGGCATGTGGGATGCTGCCTCAGCGTGGTTTGATGAGCAGTGCCATGTCCGCGCCCAGGATTCGAACCAACGAAACACTGGGCCGCCTACAGCGGAGCACGCGAACTTAACCACTCGGCCACGGGGCCAGCCCCTTTTTTTTAAGATTGGCACCTGAGCTAACATCTGTTGCCAATCTTTTTTTTTTTTTCCTTCTTCTTCTTCTTCCCAGGTCCCCCCAGTACATAGTTGTTTATTCTAGTTGTAGGTCCTTCTATTTGTGGCATGTGGGATGCCGCCTCAGCATGGCCTGATGAGCAGTGCCGTGTCCGTGCCCAGGATCCAAAGTGGTGAAACCCTGCGCTGCCGAAGGGGAGTGTGAGAATTTAACCACTCAGCCATGGGCCTGGCCCCTTTTTTGACTTTCTGTGGCTCCCTGCTTTGCTCTCCCCACCCTGTTGAAACAGCTCACTCAGGGGTTCCGCTGATCACATAGGAGGGAGATCCAAACGCTATGCCTCAGCCATTTGATGTCTCTGTGCTCCTGCTGATAGCGAACACTCCGTCTGACCCGGAAACATTTCTTTTCTGGTTCATGGCACTGCGTTACTCTAATTCTCCTCCTACCTCTCTGGCCTTTCCTCATTTCCCTCCCTTTGTTCTGTGGCCTCTTTCTCTGTTGTCCAAAGAAGATGGTCTCTGAGTTTCTGTGCTCAGTTCATTTAAGTTTCCTTAGCTATCTTACTTGCTTCTGTGGATGATATTCAGGTATCCATCTCTGGCCTGACTTCTCTCCTCGGGTTCCATGCATCCATTTCCAGCTGCCTGATGAGCACCTCTGCCTGGATATTTCTTAGCACCTCAGACTGAGATTGAACATACTCAAATGCAAACTGCCCTCCACTTCCTTCTGCACAGCATATCCTCCTCCTCCTGTCCCTGGGTCTTTGGATGGCACAGCCCTCTTCTCACCACCTCCTCCCTTTACCTTCACATAATCTTTGCTGCTTTTTTCCCTCTTTGTGTCTCGTTATCCAATCGATCACAATTTCCCTTGGATCTGACCCTGGCGATGTCCCTGGCATCTGCTCTTTCCCCTCTCTTCTACACTGGCACCATAGCTGTTCCTACTGCCAGCACCCACAGCACTCAACTCACTTTTGCAATGGCTTCAAACGGTAGTTCTCACCTCCTGTGTTTCTTCATCTGGATCCAGACTTACTATTCCCAATTAATTCTCCTAAAGCACAGTTTTGGACATATCACATCAATGCCCAAATCCTTCCTTGATGTGCATCAAATTGTGAAGACATACCCAAACATTATACCTGTCCTGGTGTACCTCATCACTTGACACAAGGGATAAAGCTTTTCAGGCCATTGTTCTGATGGTTAAAGGTGATAGTCTCTTTTTGGTGTCACCTCAGTGGTCCACTGGTAAGGTGAAATGTTGGCAGTTTTTGTTTAATATTGATATGGATTGAATTGTGTCCCCCCTCCAAATTTATACGTTGAAGCTTTAATCCCCAATGTGACTATATTTGATAGGGTCTGTAGGGAGGTAATTAAGGTTAAATGAGATCTTAAGTATGGGATTAGATAGGATTAGTGTCCTTATAAGAAGAAACTCCAGAGAGCTCGCTCTCTCCCTCTGTGCATGCACAAAGAAGAGACCATGTGAGCATAGAGCAAGAAGGTGGCCACCTGCAAGCTAGAAAGAGAGCCCTCCCCAGAATCCAGCCATGCTGGCACCCTGACCTCAAACTTCCAGTCTTCAGAACTGTGAGAAATAAATATCTATTGTTTGAGCCATCCAGTCTGTGGTGTTTTGTTTTGGCAGCCCAAGCTGACTAACACAAATACTTATTTTAGGTCTTCTGAGTGCCAGGGATGGGATATGTAGGGAACCATGGTCCTGGCTGCTGTGCAGTTTAGGTAAATCCTCTTGTCCTTACTCTGTCATCCAGCAGCTTTCATTCAGAATGTATTGAGCACCCATTAAGAGCAAGACCCTGTTGAGTATTGCGTTTACAAAGATAATGAGATCAGAGCCTAGAGGGGAAGAAAGAAAGAGACAAGTAGATTACTGTGATCCAGTAGGAGTTGAGTCTGGTAAAATGTTCAAGATATGTATGTAGTGATGATTCCAGGCAAGTAATGAATAAAATCATAAATGGATGCTAAAGAGAAATAGATTATAACGTTAATCATCTTCAGTTCAACATATTTTTTCTAGTTTTTAACTCTGTTTTTTCTCTTCTGATTATAAAAGTAAAAAATGAAAAATACCTGCACCTTGTAGGAAATTTGAGAAGTAAAGCAGTAAGAAGAAAGACACTCATGATCCTCTTACAGAGAGAGAATTTCTACTCTTTTTTAATGTCATTTTTTATGTCATTTTAACTGTGTACTATTTCTACTTTATGGATGTAATGTAATTTCCTTATCTAATCTCCTAACTTTAAACGTTATTTCCATTCTTAATTTTTTTCTTTTTTGCTATTTTAAAGAACTTGCTGGACCATTTCACACATAAATCTTTGTGTCCATTTAAAATCATTTCGTCTGAACGGTCTGCTTGAAGAGGAATTGCTAAGTTAGAGGACATAAACATTGTTAAGGGCTCTGGGGACATCTTACCAACCACAGACATTCGTCGAATCTTTTCTATGTGAATAAGTCACTCTGTTGGTTTTGGCATTTGGGTGCTGGGGCCTGGGAACAGTGACATGAGCATGAGATGTGGCCTTACGGATCTGGTCATGTCTATCAAGGGAGACATACCTGTGAGTGCAGAAGCTCTGAGCATCTTTTACTTTGTCAGTGGTTTACACAGTCTTTCTGAAATAATATGATAATTTCAAACTCGCACTTGAAAAATATCTTGACCTAGGCATTAGATAGTTTTCTGGGATTCTGGGGTAGTCTTTAGTTTCATAAATGGGTCGTGTTTTTGTTAAGGAGGAAACGTGCTCATATGTAGCAAGTGATGTTGGCTTTTTAAGATCGGACTTGTGTATGTTCTATGCTTCTCTGAGGAAATTTTGATCAGAGGACAAAAACTTGTGAGAATGATAGTTTGTTTCCTTTAGCCACATACCCCTGTTTCTCAAGGAGATTTTCCCAAGAGAGGCTTATTTTAAACTATTTAGAATGTAAGTTTAGCATATTTCCAGAAAAATACGCAGCTCGGAAATACATAGCTTGATGAATTAATCACGAAGTGAATGCACCCGTGTAATCACTACTCAGGCCAAGAAATAAAAATTATCAGCATCTCATAAAGCTCCCTGCTTATCTCCATCCCATCCCTCCTCTCCTAAGGTAACCACTCTTCCTGAGTTCCAGCAACCTAAATTTCGTCTGTTGTTGAGTTTGAGAAGTTTTAAATTGTTTTGGAAACTCTTATTTTGGTGAGGAAGATTGGCTCTGAGCTAACATTTGTTGCCAGTCTTCCTCGTTTTGCTTGAGGAAGATTATTGCTGAGCCAACATCTGTGCCAATCTTCCTCTATTTTTGTATCTGGGATGCCGCCACAGCGTGGCTTGATGAGTAGTGTGTAGGTCCATGCCCAGGATCCAAACCCGCGAACCCTGGGCCTCCAAAGCAGAGCGCACAAACTTAACCACTATGCAACTGGGCCGGCCTCCTGGAAGCTCGTTTTTAAATTAAATTGAATAAACCCCAGCTAAGCTACCTGTATTTCTTATCTATTGCTGTATAACAAATCACCCCAAACCTTTGAGATTGAGGTGATAATAGTGTTTCTTTCTTGCGACTCAGTGGATTTGCTGGGCGCTTCTCTTGGCTTTTCCTGAGCTCACTCACACAGCCATATTCGGGCTGGGACACGGGGCCTCCCTCCATGTGCTCTTCCTTACTGGGCTTCTCCGTGGTATGGCAGTCTCAGGACAGTGTTCCAAAAGGGCAAAGAAGGAAGCTTCAGGTTCTCTTGAGGCCTAGGCTTTGGAATTTGCACAGCGTAAGTTCCACCACATTCTGTTGGCCAAAGCAAGTCACAAGGCCAGCCCAGATTCAACTGAGTGGAGCGAAAGACTGCACCTCTGGATGGGAGGAATGGCAAAGCTGTATTGCAAAGGAGCTTGCATTAAATATTTGTGGTCATTAAACAACGTCCCATACCACTCAAAGAGTACTATTACTACTATGTAGACCACGATTATTGTTAATCCAGAACTTTATTTATAATATTGAGGTTCACCTGGTCCACATGTGAACACTGTTATCATGGGGCAGGTGGGGGATAGATTTTATCTTCATCTGATATAAGAGGATTGGATCAGAAGTAGAAGTGCTTTTAGAGGTTGACTTCTTTTTTTGAAACAAGTTTGACCTTTACCAAATATTTTACTTTTTCTTGATATTTCTTTCATTGTTTGAAGTGGCCCCTGCTTATCTCACGAAGTGATATAAAGCTAATGCTTTACCAACATGAATACTTTCCTGGAGTTTAAATGGGTGTTCCTCAGAACGCATTGTACCTTGAATTATCACAGGAAAGATTTACAATACAGAGACCCCTTCTCTTGTCTTCTGGTCATAGACTCAGAGTAAGAGAGTGTCAGGAGGCCTTAGTCATTTAGCTCCTGGGTTCTCGCATCTGTATGAAAATGAAATGCTCAAGGTAATATCAAGGCTGTTTGATAGAAGAGGTTCTGACTCATCAGAAATACCTGATTTACATCCGGTAGTCCTTCCTTACCTACCATCAACTGAAGTCTGAAAATATTAAATGGAAAATTCAAGAAATAAACAATTCATAAGTTTTAAATTATGTGCCATTTTGAGCAGTGTGATGAAATCTCATGCTGTCCCACCTGGTCCCTTGTGGGACGTGAATCCTCCCTTTGTCCAGTATATCCATGCTGTATACACTACCTGCCCGTTAGTCACTTAGTAGGTGTCTTGGTTATCAGATCGACTGTGGCGGTATCACAATGCTTATGTTCAAGTAACCCTTATTTTACTTAATAATGGCCCCAAAGCATAAGAGTAGTGATGTTGACAATTCGGATATGCCAAAGAGAAGCTGTAAAGTGCATCCTTTAAGTGAGAAGATGAAAGTTCTTGACTTAATAAGGAAAGAAAAAAGATGATATGCTGAGTTTGCTGAGATCTATGGTAACTTTTATTACAGTACATTGTTATAATTATTTTATTATTATTGTTAATCTCTTACTGTACCTAATTTATAAATTAAACTGTATCATAGATATATATGTGTAGGAAAAAACACACTGTAACATACCAAGGAGTGGGTTCCCTCCATGGAGCATTTTCTCTGGTTCGGGAGGGCATTGAGCTTAGTGCTTTACCTTCATTGACTCACAGGGCCTGGGAGGACTGAATTAGGCAACCTGTGGTTAGCACAGGGGCTGTAAGAAAAGCTTGATGATACATGGCCAACAGCAGTCTGAGGCAGGTAATAACAGCTTTCGTTTAATTGAGCACTTGTTGTGATCAAGGCTCTTTATTTGTATTAATTCATATAGTCCTCATAAACCCTACAAGATTGATTCTGTTATTATACCCATTTTGCATATTAGGGAAATACAGGCACAGAAAGTTAAATAATTCACAGAGCTAGTTAATGGCAGAGCCAGGATTTAAACCCATGCCATCTGAGTCCAGAGCCTTAGTACCCCTTCCCACTTCTCTTAGGAGTGGAATCTTTGTTTGTACATTGACGTGATGTCTGGGTTATTAGAGAGCAAAGGCAGGATGTCTGACCCTGTTCCCCAGACCCCGCCCTCCTCTATTGTTTAATTCCAGGGCCAGGCACCCTAGGCGGTGGTGAAGTCACAGGGGCTCTGAACTGGCTGTGCCAAGTTGCTGCCTCACTCACTTAATGATGTCTCTGGGGTTTTGGCTTCTCACTGAATCTAGGCTTCATTCCTCCCGTCTGAAGAGAGGAGCTCGCTTCCTTAAAGCCTGACAGTTTTTCCTCTGTGATGAACTAGTCCTGTAAATCTTCACAACTTTAAAGAAAATTTCCTTTCTCCAAATGTTGGAGTGCAATGTTCTCTGTCAGGCGGGAGCTAAATGCCTTCACCTGGGCAGGTTTATTAGGCCATCTTTTCTCTTTTCTCTGTTTTTGGCTTCAGATGATACTAAATCTTCTATGCATGAAACATGTATAATCGCCGTGGTTTTTCCTGGCATCAGTGGGTATTTTGACACATCTGGAAAGCATTCATTTTCACAGAAGATGTTGTCCCTGGGTTACTTAGAAGAGTGACGATTGGAAGAGAACTGCAGGGTGCCTGGTCTTTGGTCCACCCACAGAGTAGTTCACTGATGTCTGAAACTGTCCAAGTTGAAATAATTCTTTATGGCTCATTTTTTGTTTACCTCTTTCCCAATTTAGAAAAACTTGGGGTCAGGTACCATGTTAGGCATCTCACATCCATTATTTCATTTATTCTCCAAGACAGGTCTGTGGTGTCGGTATCATTGTCCCCATTTCATAGACGCGGAAACCGAAGGAAGATTATGTCACTCGCCCCAGGTCAGGTAGTTAGGAAGTATCACAGTGTGGTGCTGGGGTCAGAGCTCAGGGTTTTCTGATTTCAGATTCTGTGCTTTTTCTGTGTGACTTACCCCATGCCACATGTCCTTCAAACACCATTTAAATCTCTCACAGAAGAAGTTTGGGAACCAAAATAGTTTTGTGTAAAATCTATTGTCTGGAACTTGCTGTAGTTAATGCTCTTTCTCCTCCTCCTCGTCCTCTTCCCATTTTCCCTCTGAGTCCCCAAGATGAAGTAATGAAGTTTGGAGGTGAGAAGGCCTGGGATTAGGTTCCCTTTAAGTTACTTGGCAAGAGGAAACAGAAGAGTAGACGTCGTAAGAAACTTTCCCATTGTATCTCTAAGCTCAGCAGAGGATGCTCTGTCGGAAAGTTCTGTTCTTCCCATGAGAAGAATTAAGAAAGGGAGGAAGGATCTTGTTGAAATTCTGTTTTTACACGCTCTCTGCTGACCAACCTCAGTGCTCTGTGTTCATTTCTATGCTTTTCTCTTTCACTACCTACCTTGCAGCTTCTCATACTACAGACATCGTTCTGATATGGTGTCTTGTCCTTCTCAGTTGAGCTTACTTTTGGCATGATAAGAAGACCTACCTTTTAGGTTGCAGTGCCTCGCTGTGCCCACTTCTCTCCCCTTTTGCCCTGTTCTTGCCCTTTAGTACTTGGCAGAGCTGAGGAGCTTAGGCACGAGCTTTCATTACCTCTGGCTCTCAATTGAACAAAAACAAAGAAATGCAAAGAAAATGAATTTTGTAGTGAGATGTCCAGAGGCATAATGGTGTAAGGACATAGGTGTTGGGTCAGAATCCCAGAATCCCAGAACCTGAGACAGAATCACGGCTCTGCCACTGAGTGGCTGTGTCGCCTCTGGCAGGTTATTGAACCTCTCAGAGTTGATTTCCTCATCTTGTATACACTTCAAGATGATTGTGAGCATTAGAAATAATTAAATGAATTAAGCATCCCAGTCAGTGTCTTGCACATAGTGGAGGCTTAATAAATGATAGCTCTTATTTCACTTGCTGCAAATGCACAAAACAAGATGGTCTGAGGGCCTTGTGTTTGGTAGTCATGTTGTAGGATCAGTTTTGGAAAAGGAGGCACCTTTGGGACTATCTAGTCTGAAACCTGCATTTTACAGACCAGGAAACTGAGACCTGAGGTACTGTGTAAAAGCTGTAGAACTAGTTAAGGGCAAAGCTCAGACCAGAACCCAGAACCTCAGACTCTTAGGTTGTGCTCTTTTTATGGCATCATGACTGATTCAGTCCAGATATTTACACCAGCATCTCTAGGGCAGGGTTTGCTGGAATCACCTGTGGAGGGGTGGGGGTGTTAACAAAGCAACTTCCTGGACTCCATTCCAGACTATTAAATCAAAATCTCTAGAGGTAGAGCCAGAGATCTTCATTTTAACAGACACCTAAGATGATTCTTACTCATCTTATGAGTTTACATTTATATGAGTTTGAGATGAGTTGTTGGAGTTGACTGAATTTGAACGTCATTGCTGTTGTGCTGTAATACAAGTTGATATTTACAGAGGTATCCCAAAAGCATTATGACCTCAGTCATAGGAACAAATCCTAATCTAATGATGTTAGTAATAATGATGCTCATGACAGCCGCTGCTCCTGGAGTACCCATAGTATATCAGGTATAGTCTGAGCGCCTTTGGGCACTTAGAACAGTGCCTGGCATATGGTAATCACTTCCTAAGTGTTGGTTATAATAACTTCATTTAATTCTCACAACACCCCTTTGAGGATTATTGTTGTCTCTATTAGAGGTATAATAAACTGATGTACAGAGAAGTCAAATAACTTGCCCAAGGTTACACAGCTCGCAAATGGTATTTGAACTCATGTGTGTCTGATGCTGAAACCCATGTGGAATAGTAGGCATATACATGTGAAATGTTCTTTCAATAAATACTGAAATTTAAAGGATTTTTCTCATTAGAAGAATATCCCTCCAGGCTTGGTTGATATAGTCTACTGAGACAGACCTAAGAGAGGCCTCATACGAGGTAAATAATCCCTATTCTGGCTTACTCAAAACAAAAAAGTTCTGGAGTGAGGCTTGCCTGAGAGCGAACAAACTGTTGGAAAGAATTGTTCAAAGGGGAAATGTTCTCACTTTTCAGTCTGTTTGTGCAAATGAAATGGACAGTGAAGGGAGAAAGCGGCAGCTAGCTGCAGAGGCAAACTCACCTCCTTTTTCTTTTTCCTTCTTCTCCCCAAAGCCCCCGAGTACATAGTTGTATATTCTAGGTGTAGGTCCTTCTGGCTCTGCTATGTGGGATGCCGCCTCAGTATGGCTTGATGGGAGTGGTGCTAGGTCTGTGCCCAGGATCTGAACTGGTGAAACCCTGGGCCACTGAAGTGGAGTGTGTCAACTTAACCACTCAGCCACGGGGCCAGCCCCAAACTCAGCTTCTTAAAGTCCAAAGAGCTCAAAGACTGGAGAACTTGGAAAAGCTTCATGTGTGGCGCAGTTTTGTATTTTTTCTGCTTTTTGTTTATGACATTCCTTGATCCGGAAATTTTGGGGTTTTATATACTAAGCTCACCAGCTGTTCATGGACTGATGTTACCCCCCACTCCCACCCTCCCATAGGACATGGTGGTGAAAACTACAGATGAGGGACTGTTATTACTGATGTTATGTGTTGTTCCTTCTACTGTGGCTGGAAAACAAACCACCTCCGAACTCGATGGTTCTAAAACAACAACATTTATTTTATTTAGAAATCTGTAGTGTGGACAGGGCTCATCAGGGACAGCTCGCTTCTGTTCCACTTGGTGGAGCACTCCACTCTGCTTCACTTGGCTTGGGGGCTGGAATTATCTGAAGCCTCTGCTCACTCACATGTGTGGCATCTGGGCTGGGAGGATTAGAACAGCTAGGGGTTGGAGCAGCTGGTCATCTTTTTATGTGCTCTCCATATGGTCTCTCCAGCAAGGTGACTTCACGTCCACAAGGTGGCTCTGGGCTACAAAGTCATGTGTCCAGTGAGAGAGGGGGCACACCAGGCAGATGCCATGTTGCCTCTTATGACCTAGCCTCAGAAGTTGTGCAGTATTGCCTCTGCCACGTTCTTTTGGTTGAGGATGTTGCAGTCCACCAGGTTCAACAGGAGGGAACACAGGCCCCACTGCTTGATGGAGGAGTGTCTGTGTCTCATTTATTGTAAGAATAACATGTGGGATGGGCTGTATTGGTGTGGCCATCTTTGGAAAATATAATCTGCCACATGTGTGTTGACTCTACTCTTGGTAAATAGACTTGTTCAGGCCTGGGTAGTTTATTGAGTCCCTTTATCCTCACAGTTAGTGTGATTTATGAATTTGCAGATGTTAAAATGGCTAAACTTAAACAGTTTTTGGGTGGAACCTGAACTGAATTTACTCAGAGCCATGTGAATATATGATGGGGAGTGGCTGGCAAAACCTTGCCTCATCATGGAGGAATACTCCATAGATTATTTTTTTCTTTTAGGAGGGGACAAACCCTTAGTCTTTGATTAGAAACCTAGGCAACCTTGCAAAGCTCATAGTTACTGTAAATTTTTTTTTTTTTTTTTTTTCACTGAGGAAGATTTGCCCTGAGCTACCATCTGTTGCCAATTTTCCTCTAGTTTTTGTATGTGGGTCACTGCCACGGCATGGCCACTGACAAGTGGTGTAGGTCTGTGCCCAGAAACCAAACATGGGCTGCCAAGGCTGAGCACGCCAAACTTAACCACTAGGCCACTGGGGCTGGCCCTACTGTAAGTTCTTTTAACAGTTTTTTAATGGGGCCTAAAATATTCAAGGGGCTTGTGAATAAGACACACAGAGTTCTACTCTTATGAGACTTAGATTCATGTAGAAAAGAAAGACAGAAAATAAGTAAATGGATAAAAATTTCAGGTAGTTATAAGGTTCCTAGGTAAACAAAAGAGGAGAGTCCAGGATAAGTGGTAGTTGCCATGATGTTATTTGAGCCTAGTTAGTTGGCCAATAGAATCATCAGAAAAGACACCTGAGGAGTTTCACATAGCCCTCTTCTCCAGGGTCCCTGTGTATGTACTCTATTCATAAGCTGAGACAAAACTGTCAAGGAATGGCTAGGATAAGCATAGGCTTGTTAATAAAATCCTAGTATAATAATTGGATTAGCTACACCTTCAGTCTCCATTCTATCATTCTGCCCCTTCCGCTTCCAAAGAAAGATTCAATAGAGGTAATTTAGAAACATAAAAAGAAGTAGTACTTTCACACAGTAGATAGTAAACACGTGTAATTCATTTATTTTCTCTGAGACTGAAAGTGTGAAAAGATGTACAAAATTTTATAAATTTGTGAAAACTGGATCTGTAACAAGTTATTTAGGGAAGTTAGTAATGTTAGGATATGTCTCTCACCACTTAAGGATCTACAAGGGCCTCTATGTGACTTTCCTTCCACCATCTTTTTCCATCCACACAGTAAATATTAATTGTGTGCCTTCTCTGTCTCAGTCCCTGGGAGCTCAGTATAAAACAGTAATCAGGGTTCCTACATTTATGGAGGCAGACAAAAAAGAAAGCAAGCAGACAAAATAACTGTAAGTCATAAAAATATCCAGGAAAGAAACAAATCATGGGTGAGAGGGAGGGAATGACTTTAGGTGAGGCATCAAGGAAGGTCTCTAAGGTGGTGACCACAGGTATCAATTCTTATGGTGCTAAGCCAGCCGCCTAGACTGGAAGATATATCACACCAAATCCAGGACATCATTGGCGCCATGCTTACACTGTAATTGAGGAGGGATTGGATGAGAGCTGGAGGACGTTGTGGTTCCTGCAGCATTTTGAGTCCTTTATAGCCTTGAATTTTAATAAGAACCTTTTGTCCTGGCTGGAGTCGTCCAGGGTGACTATTCAGTGACACTGAGTGAGGGCACTTCTGCTGAGCTCCTCCCCTCCGAGCCCAGGTCTAATAGAAACTGTGGATTTCTTGCCTCTGCTTGAAGCTTGTCTCATGAGTGCTAGGGAGCAAGAGATGTCAAAAGCCTGACTTCATCTTGGCTCCCTATTTTTGTTGGAGAATAGTTGCTAAGTGACAGATCCCTTTGGCTGGAGGAAAGTAGGTGGCTAGTTGAAAAGAAAGGGTGGAGGCAACTGGTGTAGTGTAGTGTATGAGTCCTGTTGAAGGATGACTTCTAGGAATAAAAATCTACAGAGTGAGTCTCATTTCCAGAGGGAAGTCCTGTTGCAAAATTTCCCACATTCACTGTGTCTACCTTTCCCTCCATCTCTCTTGTGATCTGTGCTCTTGGTTTGGGGGTTCATAGACTTTTGCTGGCTTGGTCAGAGCCATGCAAACCTTGAGTCTGGTGGTAATTACTGGAGCGAGGTGGCCTGGTGTATGAGAGTGCATTTACCCTTGTAGGACATTTTACAACTCTTCAAGGGGGAAAGGGCCTTTAAATGGGAACATTTGGTTCAGATTATTTTGATTTGTGTTAATGGGTTGGTTCCAAAGTCATGACTTGCTTTGGGAAATCTAATGGAAAACACTTGCAGAGTGTTATGTTTTGCTTTTTTACAAATGATATTTCCCCTGCATTCTTCTGTGGTCACCTTTCCTTATTCTGCAGATTCTCCAGGAACATTTCCAGAATTTTGTTATCTTCTGAGAAGACATCTTTTCTTGAAATTGTTCTTGAAAAAAGAGGAGTGTGGAATGTTCTGGGTGTGTCAGTCTGGGGGACAGAATGTTTGTGGTCACATTCCCCTTTACCTATTGGTGTCCTCACCTCACATGTACTTCAGCTGTCATTTATGCCCCTGTCTTGTGTGCTGCTGAGCATAGCTGACCCTTGGGTTAGTATAATTTATCTTGGGTTCAGTACCTAGTGTAAGAAGTACTTTGGATTAGGATAGAGTGGAATAAGATAGCGTCTATGTTTCTGGAAGGACTAGGAGAAAAAGATGCCTAGAGGCCCCATTCAGTGGAACCCAATATTTTATCTGAAAACATAGCAGTTAATAGCATTGGGATTTAGAAATCTGTCTTTGTTACCTACTAGCCCTATGACCTTGGCAGGCTTCTTAAGCTTTCTGGGGTCAATTTCCCATCTGTAAATTGGGGATGGCGGTTTCTTCAAAATTCCATTTTAAGGTTTAGATAAGATAATACAGTCATGTGCTGCATAATGATGTTTCAGTCAACAATGGACCACATATATGATGGTGGTCTCACAAGGTTCGTACCATATAGCCTGGGTGTGTAGTAGGCTATACCATCTAGGTTTGTGTAAGTGTGCTCTATGATGTTTGCACAATGATGAAATCGCCTAACAACACATTTCTCATTCTCGGAATGTATCGCATTGTTAAGCGATGCATGGATGTATGTGTAAAGGGCTTAGCACATAGTATAATTGTTTAATAAATAAATGGCAGCTATTGTTAATAATTGTTTTATGTGTGGAGACTTCACAGATTATGCTAGAGATGGTTTATTCTTGCTCTCAAGAGTGAGACAAACTCATGAAAATTATCTTCCTTGAAAAATCACATCAGATAGATGAGTTTCGTGTGGGGATGGAGGGGCCATGAGTGAAAAGTTCCCCAAACTTTTGTTTTCCCAAAACCCTTGTCCACCAAAACCCTGGCTTTTGCATCTGTTGGCATATCTGGCTCAGAGATGGACCTGGGTTTCTTTCTGTGTCTAGAGAAGCTTGCCATGAATATTCTTTACCCCCTATAATTACCTTGGTTGTTTCCAAGACCTCTCGGCACCTTGGCTGATGTTGGATAGTTGGCTCTGGGACCCAGGCTTGCTCCCAAGTCTTGCTGGCTGCTGCTGCTGGCTTCCCGAGCATGCAGCTGGGGGGAGAGTGTGATCACTCCTGGGAGCCAAATTCAGGCCTCTTTCTCACTGGTGTCTGAGAGGAGTTCAGGGTACAGGGAGATGGGCTCACTGAAGCAAATGGTGTGGGGTTCATCAACATAGAGATGGCACCTTTGGTTGCTAGGACATGCTGTTTCGCCAGATTGTAGTAATGACAATTACACCTACCATTCATTGAGTACTTACTACATGCCAGACATGCATGGAGTAGTAATTTATAATCCCCATTTTTCCAGCGAGGAAATTGAAGCTTTGGGTACTCATATAACATACCCAGCTTTATATATGCTTCCTTATGACTTCTTAGTTTTTCTTCTCATGTCTAGGAAATTTCTCAGTATCAATGTGTGAAGACATGGAGCAGATGGGTATAGTGGAAGGAGTGTTGAACTGTAAGTTAGGTTATAACCAATCCCCACCTCCCCCCTTTCCCTTTTGCCCTGCCTTCCACTCTTCCTTTTAGTTGATGAGACCTGGGGCTTGTCCTGGAGAAGGTGACATAATGATATAGTGATTAGGATCCTGAGTTTGAGCCTCAGACATTCTTGGAATTGAGTGCTGGCTCTGTCATTTGCTAATTAAGGGGCCTTGGGAAGTGTCATCCTCCTCTGAGCCTCAGTTTCCTCACCTGGGGATGATAATTGTCTCCGTCTGCTATTA
The DNA here is from genome assembly GCF_021613505.1 of Equus quagga. NCBI lineage: Eukaryota > Metazoa > Chordata > Mammalia > Perissodactyla > Equidae > Equus > Equus quagga. Next base: position 76,412,456 of record NC_060273.1, on the reverse strand, counting down.
TGAGGACTAAATGAGATAACATATAGTAAAGTACCTGGCAGGTGTCATCACATGTGAGCTAAAAATGAGAAATTATTTTATCTTATTCTTTCTTTCTCAGACATTCTTGTTTCCCCATAATGAGTTGGGTGGTTTTAAAGCGTTTTTTTTTTTGAGCATCACAGGCTTTTTTGAAAATCTGAGGAATATTCTGGACTGTCTCCCAAGAAAATGCATGTTCATCCAAAATCATATTCAATTCCTAAGGGTTCAAGACCTTCTAAAGCTGCTTGTCTATGAACTCCAGAAGGAGATCCTTTGAGAGGGTTGTAGCCTCCTTTCTACAGGGACCCTTCCTTATCTTCCCTCTGCTGATCTTTAGCTGAGGCCAGGGCATGTAGAAGAGCCCTCCATGAGGGCTGGAGGGATAGTGCTTCCTTTTCCTTCTCTGCTCCATGTGCCGACAAGCAGCCTTCTGATTTCTTGGCCCTGGCGTTGCTGCCCAGAACAAGCACCAGGAATGTCCTTCAGGAGCTGTGGTTCTCTAGGGAGCTGCCCAGGGAGCAGGGAAAATCAGTCTTTGTCTTCCTGGCTGGGTTGTTTCAGGGATGAGAGAGGGATGGAAGGGGAGGGAGCAGCAGAGATGCAGATCTCAGGAATAACATAGCTACTGTGTATTGGTGGCCTGGTCTGTGACAGGAACTGTCCTAGGTGCTTCTCAGTCATTGTTTCTAATCCTGACGAGAACCCTACCAGGTGGATACTGTTATCAGTCCCACTTTACTGACGAAGAAACTGAGGCTGAGAGAAGTAAGAATGGCAAGTGGGAGAGCTGGAAGTCAGATCCAGTCTGTCTCAGTCATGGAGCTTCTCTGTGCCATGCTGTTTCCGAGTCAGCCTCTAGGGTGAAGGGTAACTTCGAGTTCTTTGCTGTTGATAAAGGAAATGAAATGCTTTTCCTCCTGGTAGCCAGACATCCGCAGATGTTGGCTTTATTATGTGCCCTAGATGGCCTTCCCAGCGCTGAACTGCAGACGTGTATTTTTAGAAAAGGAAGAGACTTCTGTGTGTACTGTTTATGTACAGAGACATATCAGTTTCTGAATATTAAAACCAGCAACCGAGTGCCAGCCCTGGTGGATGTCCGTGTGTTAGTGGCCCAGTGTTCTGGACAACTGGTAATTGCCATGATGGCTTCAGGGGCAGGACTGATCCCCAGGTCTCTTTTCTTGATAGACTAAGTGCTGAGTTCCCACAGGGATCTGTTTCTACTTTCTCCCAGTCTGGGCTTGCCACCAGCACAGCTCTTGGCTTGTTGGCAGCTGGCCAGGTGACATCCTTCTCTTCCGTTTCCCTGCTTGCATTTTCTCCTTTTTGTTTCCCCACCCCCACCTCACCCACATGCTTTCTCCTCCTCTCTAAGACCAACTGCATTTTCAGTTCTTATTGTTGTCAAAGGAGTGTAGTTTGTGTGCAACATCCAAATTGGCCACCTGAGGTATCTGTGTCCATCTCCATATATAAAACCATGCACGGTGGCTTGGAGTTCACGGGGCCAAGCAGCTGCACGTGGAAGGCAAGGGCAGTGCACTGCCCTGTTTAGGTCTCTCTGCATCCCCGTTGCTTGCCCACATTTATACTCTTTGTGTCCCCATTTCTTGCCCACATTTATAGCTGACATACATTGAGTGCTCCCTACTTGCCAGACACTGGCTCCGTGGGTTGTCTGTCCACTCCTCCTACCAGCACTGTGAGGCTGGCTCTGGTATTATTTGGATTTTCCAGATGGGAAGACTGAGGCTTGGGTGGACTGTGACCTGGCCAAGGTCACATGGCTAGGGCAGTGCCTGCACTCCGGTGGGAGCTGAGGTGCATGTGTGAAGTGAGGACAAGTCAGCACAGAATAGAAGAAGGGTGGTGTGTGCCACCTTGATGCCCATCTTCTTGCTCCCAGAAGGCTGTCCTTTGGTGTGGCACAGGTGAGCCAGAATTTAAGGTCCTCTTGAGGATTAGTCTCTTTGACCTTCTCTGTTCTGGCAAAGAGGATTTGAATGGGATTTCCATCTAGTGAGGATTTTGTCTTAGTGAGAGCTGCAGAACTGGGCCTGCTTCTGGGATGTGCTGTGTCATTCCTGCTCACTCCCCCACCTCTTCCCCTTTGTACCCAGAGTGAAGACTGTATTGGAAAGACATTGTGTGGCAGTGGCGGGGGTGGTGGTGGCGCGGAACGACACTACATTTTGTGCTGTCCTGTGAAGATGTTAAATAACCACTTGTAAGACACTTCCTTCTCTTATTTTGGTAGTTTAGCAGATACCCTCCATTCTTTTCATTTCATTCATTCATTCATTATCTGCTGATTAGTATGATCAAAGCATACACATATGTCAATAGCTCTCCCTTAAAGGAGGTTACCATGGGGACAGAAAGACCGGAACCAGCCAGTGTGCTAAGGACTTTACGTGTATCATCTCAGAACAACAACTCTGTGAGGTAGGTAGGAAACTGAAGAAAGAGCAGTAGAGAATAGGGGTTAAGAGAGGGCCTGGCTGTAGGACTACCGGACTAGGAATCTGGGGCTCTCTTGCTTGCTGTCTATGGACCTGGGCAAATTACTCAGCCTCTCTGACCTTCTGCTCTCTCATCTGTGAAGTGGGGATAACAGTGCCTACCTCATAGGCTTTTGAGGATCAAATGAGACAATGTTTGTAAATTTCACAGCATTTCTCTGGTGTATAGTAAGACCTCAATAAAATGTGGCTATTTTTCCTTTTATTATTATTAGATATCCTTGTTTTAAAGATACAGAAATCGAGCCTTGGGGAGTCTGTCTCGGCACAGGTCACAACAAATACTGCAAAGGATAGTAACATATTAACTGCCATTAAGTGGTACAAATAGAGTGCCACAAAGAGGTTTAAGGGAGGGAAGTGGCACCTGTTTTGTGTGGGTGGAGGGAGATACTGTGGGCAGGCTGGCATGGGATTGGGGAGGGCTTCCTGGAGGAGATGGCAGTTGAAGGACTGGCCCATTTGGACAAGTGGAAATGGGGAATCTTTTCATTGTTGGTGAAGGGAGCAGCAACGGCAAGTGCTTGGCGATGAGAACTGGGTGGTATGTGAACTCAGGAACCCTCTGATTCAGAGCAGAAGCAGGGACTGTGTAAGCCTCAGCAGGGAGGGGCTGGGCTGGGTTGGTTCTGACCTTAAATAGTGCCCGCATGTGGGATGGGCTCCATACGTAGTCTTCAGCCCAACTGAATGGCAGTGTCTGAGGTGGTAAAGCTTTAGTTGGTGAAGGAGAGTGACTTGAGAGAGAGAGGAATTTTGAACTTCAGTTGGAGAAGTTGATTTCTGCCCACAATGAAACCTGGGATTGTTTATTTCTGCTATAAAATGCCAGCCCTCTCAGCTGCTTTACTTAAACTGTAAGTCACTCTGGACACTAGTTTTGGTTTTATCTGGACTGTGAATGAGATACTCCCTGTGCTATTGGTCAGCATTGTGATGATAATAGGAGATTATAGGGCTGGGTGGCCATCTCTCTCCCTGGGGTCCTTTAAATTTGAGACCATAGGACCTTGAACCAAGCAAGAGCTTATTTGAAGCAAATATCATGTGTGGCCCTGTGGTTTTTCCCAATCATGTTTCCCTACTTTACTCTCTTCGTATTTTTTCTTATCTTCTGTGGTCAAATTCTTACCATAGGTGGTTCTCAAGCTTTGGCTCATCACGCAGGGCAAATGCTTCATCTAATGTATGTGTTAGAGAAAAGTCATGTGCAAGTCTCTGCTGTGTAGATGGTGTGGATGCTGCCAAAGTGAGCGCCATGAGAAAGAATCCTGCCAACAATGATTCCTTTATGAGGCTAAGAATTACTTTAGTTTTGAACATCTGTGCCCTAGTATATGATTTTTTGTGCAGTTTTCATTCATTGGGTTTTCCTGGAGCAGCTACAAGATTGGAAGCTCCTTAAAACAGGGACCTGCTCCCTTACTGTATAGAGTCCATCCCAGACTTGTGGGAATTAACCAGTGAGCTTCTGATTTGTGGGCCAGGTAGTCCTTCCTTCCCTCCTGTTTGATTTCTTGGCCTCACTACGTAACTGCTGTCAGAGGATGAATGTCGATGTGTTATAGGTCCCAGGAGCAATTAGTTATCTTTGCACTAAATTGGTTTTTAAACTGGAGGTAATGATCCAGATTACCATTTACTGACAGTCTCTGCTGTGCTGTTTTTCGATTCCATGGTGATTCCATCCCCAATTCCCACTTGATCTAAAAAAAATGGTTTTATCGCAAAACACACTTCAAAAGGGGATAAACGGATGGAGATCAATGTCTGCAGTTTTGGAACATGTTTTGAAAGATTGAAACCATCGAGAAGACAGGATAATTTTCATGTTAGCTGAGGTAATTCAAGTAGGTTTTCATGGTGAAGTAGGTGTGGACTCTCTCTAGTTTCCTCTTCCTTGGGTGAGACAGTTCCCATACAAAAAAAAAAAAAAAAAACCCACAAAAAACCCACAAGACTTGAGAGCAGGTGAAGCAACTGCAGCCACCCCTTTTGTCTGTCCCCTCCCAGAAGCACTCATGTTTGTATTCGACTTGTGTTCCACAAAGGTAAATGGCACTTGGGAAGGTGTGCGTGTTTGTTTTCAAATATTACCTGCCATGTGGTTTTTGAATATCATATGCCGTGTGGCTGGAGAGAAGAAGGAGCTCTCCCCCGACATGGTTAATCAGTAGAGAGAGCAGTCACCCTCCTCTCCAGGGCTAACCCACCCGCACTCTCAATGCTCGCCCTCTTCGTCGCAATCATCCTGCCTTTCTGGACGCTTGCTCCATTGATTTAGCGCCCCAGAGCAGCCCCCCACCCACAGTGCATCATTTGACTCTCCTCCCTTTTTGGTGGCAGATTTTCCTCTGTCTGCAAACATGCTGAAGTCTTTATTATCTTTAAAACGGGAGAAAAAAGTGCCGGTCCCAACAAAACTTCCCTTTGTACTTCTCTTGGTTACATACCATCCTGTGCTGCTGCTTTCACAGCTAGACTGCTTGAAAGAATATTCCATATTGCTTTACCATCGAAAGCTCTCAAGTTTGGCTTCTGCCTGTAGTTCTGTTCTGAACCTGCTGTGTCAGAGGTCCCCAGGACCACTTGGTTAATTAAACCAGTGATTTTGCTTAGTGTTCTTCTTCTTTCTCAAGACTCCTCCTGTGCCTTCATTGACAGTGTGCTCTTCAAGCTTCCTTTGCCCGTTCTGAGCATCCCTCCCTAACTCACCTTCTTTGTCCTGTGGGTCTTCCCAAGCTTCCTCACCCTCTTTACCTCCCAGGCCAGAGGATCTGTCTCTGTCGCTGATCTGTCCAGTCCCTGGCTTCAGCCATCAGTCACCATGTGGACATGATTCCCAGCCTTCTTTCCAGGGGCCTCAGCCCCTCTCCTGTTCTTCCTCATACTGAGGTCTGGGGAGGTGAGGAGACTTGTTTGAGTCATAGCAGATTGTTCTTAGGTTCTGTGTATTTCTAGGATCCATTCTTCATTGGCACACACCCCTCTCCAACCTTGGAAAGATGGTTCACTTTGGCCAGAAAGATAGAAATGAAATTGTACTTCAGCAATAAAATACAGTTGTCCTCCTCCTTCCAGAGCTTGATAAAGTAATGCTAAGCACTTGTGCTAGAGGGTTCTATAGGTTTTCTGTGACGAGGCAGGTAACGCTGTGCAGAGAAACGTTAATAAGAAGAGAAAGGGTCTTGTGAGTGAGGTAAGCAGGAGGGTAGAGCATTAGGGGCTGCTTTATCAGGTTGGGGCGCTGAGCAGCCAGAGGTAGTTTGGAGGAGGCAGATGTCAAATGAGGGTTATTTAGCCTTTGAGGCATTGTGAGATTTTCACAAGTATTAGGGGGTATTATTGAGTGGACCCCATCGATCTCTGGATCTGGATTCTTAAAGCCATCTTTATATCTCTCACGAAATACAGAGACTTTGGTTTTTTCATGGAGGCTATCTTGGAGCAGATTTATTTTATTTTTCCCTAAATGCCTAATTATAGGAGTCGTGCTATTAATATAGATGCCTATGGCTTGTAACCACAGGGATTGTTACCCACTGCTCACGTGCATTCTCACATGTTGCTGCATTTTGGCTCCTTGCTGCCTGTGGACTGCCAGTGTTTGGTGTGATTTTACGTGATCTGGTTGACTGTCCTGGATGGGGGATGGTGGAAAGGTTCTTTGATCCAGAGGAGATCTCTCTGTGCTCCTGGACTCTGTCATCATTACAACCATAATCTCGCCTGGTAAGTTTGTGTCTTACAAGACCAACAAAACAAAAAGTTTACCAGCCAGAAGCCCTGGGTGCCACTCAGCCTGCTGTCAGTCACCATGTGGACATGATTCCCAGCCTTCTTTCCAGCGGCCCCAGCCCCTCTCCTGTTCTTCCTCATACTGAGGTCCGGGGAGGTGAGGAGCCTTGTTTGAGTCATTGCAGGGAAATGAGCTGTTGTCTTTCCTTGGCCCATTGAAATACCGTGACATTGAGCCCTTCCTTTGTCACAGAGGGATGTCAGAGTCAGGCTCTCTTGTGCAGAGGCTTGCTGCTCTGAAGCCTTTGACCTCCATCACTTCTCAAACTTGTGTTTGTCAAGCTCCAGAGGTGGTGTAAGTACTGATGGAGGAGGGTCAGAGAATCTGCTTAGCAAAGTTTGTACAGGAACAGTCGCTTAGGCTGTAAAGTAGCTTTCTGGGGCAGTTGATGGGCAACCTATCCTTGTGGTGGCGCAGCTTAGATTTTAAAATTGTGGGGTCTAGAGTCAGGCTCCTGGGTTTATATTTTGGTTCCGTTACTTACTGGCATTTTCCTATTTGTAAAATGGATTTAAACAATAGTACCTACCTCAGAGGGATTTTGGAAGAATTAAATGACATAATATCTTTAAAGCATTTAGGGGCTGGGCACATAGTAAGCTTTCAATAAATTGTTATCTATCATGATGTTGAAAATCCTTCAGAGTAGCCTTGACTCCATGTTCTGAGAATGCTGCAAGTCCTCGGTATGTAGACAGCACCGATCTTCTCTACTTGGGTGCGCATTTGTAGGAAGCTGCAAGCTCCTGGAGAACTGGATTATGCGTGTTTTTGTTGGTGGTATAATGGAGAACACAAGTGGATAGTACCTGGCCCATAGTAGGTCCTTAATAAATCCGTGTTGGATGAAGCTGTGAGCAGATCGAGAACAAGAATATACTGAGTGGTATATTTGGTGTAGCTAGGTCATTTTTGTTAGTCTGTAGCTATAAGAACCTTCATCATCCTGGTGATCATGAGAGTAGGTAGCAAATTTGGGGGGAATTTTTTTTTGCACGTTAAATTGTACAATTTGATGAATTCTGACGTGTGTATATACCTGGGAAGCCATCACTGCCATAGTAAGGGAATTCTTAATGCCTGTCTCAAAAGTCTTTCATTTCTCTGTAGCTGCTAAGCTACTTCCCCCTCACCTTGCATGTAGCTCCTGCCTCATCAGAGAGGGAGAGAGAGTCTGCTTTCCTCCTCTTCACACCAACATTCCTTTCTAGCCCTCATCTGCATTTTTACATTCTTGACTCTGAAATTTTAGGTGATTACAGTGTGTGTGCTTCTTGGTTGAGTGTCTGTCTTTACTAGGTTGCAGGTTGGGGAGCGTGAGGGCACTATCAGTTTAGTTCAGTGCTTTATTCTCATTGCCTCCCATGGTCCCCAGCACATAGGAGACACTCAGTAGAGAGGTAAAGGGTGAAATGAATGAATGAACCTATTACCAGAATAGATGTATGGCACTGTAGGGCCTGAATTGGGAGCAAAGAAAACTGAACTGTTCTCACAGACCCAGTTATTCTTACCTTCAGCCTAGAGAAATCAAAGGGAAGAAAGGCTTCCCAGGCTCTGAATTACTTTCACTTCATTATCGAGGTGAGACCAAGGACGCCCTGGAAACGCAGGGAATCTAACACGACACATGCCAGACCCAAAGGTGGAGCACATGGGGACCTCCTCTGTCATTCTGAGACCCGGCTGTTCTGTGCAAGGTTAAATGTTTCTGTGGGGGCTCTGTTAGTTTGTTGTTTATTGTGAACTGTTTCTCTACCACAGGCTGCCATAGAAGGGAGCTTTAACGGGATATGCTATTAGAAGGACCCCCAGATGCCTTTTTTTCTCCCCAGCTTGTGGTCTCTCTTCCTCTGCCCCCAGTCATAAATGACAATGAAATTTTCACAGTCAGCTCTGATTCCCTCAGAGAAAAGTGTCTCTTAGGCACTAAAGGAAGAATCAAAAATAGTAATTAAAAATGACACAACCAGGTAGTGGTCTGTGGTGGGCCTTTTGGCAAGAGTCAACATTTTAGAGCAGTAGATACTCTCCATGATAGAGAAGAATGGGCAAAACAGGCTTTTAAAACCCCCATCAGAGAAAGAAAGGGGAGGGGTGGGAAACAAGAGAGCATATTTGTGTTGTTGAAGCTGATTTTCTACTAAATGTTTACAGAAGAGGCGGATAGCAGACTCATTTAGAGTTATTGTTTCTTTCAGATGCTAGGAGGCAACCAGTTGGTTTGGGATGAAATAAGTGGTTCCAGAGGTACCACTTAAGAGGGCTCTGGTAGCTTTTGCACTTTTAAGTTGTGTGCACATTTCATCCCAGGTGCTTTTCTCCTAGATATCCATCCATTCTTCCATCTGTCCATCTGTCCATTATTATTGACCGCCTATTATGTACAAGGCACTTTCCACTTTTCTTCCCTTCCTTTCCCTCCGTCCTTCCACCCACCCACCCATCCTCAATCTATTTATCCTCCAGCTGTCCAGCATTATTGATTGCCTGTTATGTCCCAGGCACTGTTCTAGGCCCTAGGAACCCAGAGTAGGAATAAATTAGCAGAGGGGACAGGCTCATGAATAAGATTGTTTTATTGTTTTTCAGCCTTGATGTGAGGTTATTAATGACTGACTTGCACCCCTAACCATTTGTAGATGCTCTGAAGACACATGTGGTGTCTGCTTTTTGCTTACCTTTGTCTCTCCAGTGACTGGTATATCAGGCACATAGCTGTTTAATATAGAGTTTTTTGAATGAATAACAGATTAAATGAGTAATTTGTATAGTGTGGGACGTGCTTTAACAGGAATATGATCACAGCTGTGAGAAGTTGCCCAGAAGACAGAATTACCAACACCTCATATCTGGGCCAAGTGGTGAAGAACGAGGGATGACTGTGTATGCTGCTAAGTTGACTCTTTGTCCACTGTCGAGGACAGTTTCTGAGCTGCTCCCATTACTAAGCTTGGTGAGCAGCGAGCCATCATGGGGCACAGGTCTGATGTGGTCTTGGCCCTCTCAGAGCTGCCCACATTGAGCAAGTGTGGGAAGTGCTCAGACAGGGAAATCCAGGTGCACGGGCACACAGTGGGGGCCAGCCTGGGCCCGCAGAGGGATGGCCAGGTGAGCCTGTGAAGCTGCACCTTGAAGGGTTCCCTGGAGGGAGCCGGGTGCCAGTAGTGTTGGGCAGGTCCGAGGAAGAGGGCCTGTGAGGGTGCTGATCTGCGAAGGAAGCTGGGATGGCTGAGTGTGGAGAGCTGCTCTCAGTGAAGCCAGGGCCAGGCCATGTACAGACCTTGAAGAACAAACATTCCTTCCTATTGTTGTTCCAGAACCCCTAGGTTTGGTAATGAAGTGCCTTAAAGGCTCAGGTTTCCTAAGAAGGGAGGCGTATTAGTTCCCTGTGGCTGCCCTAACAAATGACCACAAACTGGTGGCTTAAAACAACAGAAATGTGTTCTTTCACAGGTCTGGGATTTAGAAATTTGAAATCAGGGTGTCGACAGGGCCGTGTTCCCTCCGAAGGCTCTCCAGAAGGCTCGTTCCTTGCCTCTTCCTAACTTCACTGGCTCCTGGCAGTCCTTGGTGTTCCTTGGCTTGTAGCTGCGTCACCCCCATCCCTGCCTCCTCCTCTGTGTTTCTGTGTCCTCTCCTCTTATAAGGACACCCGTCATTGGACTTAGGCCCCATTCTAATCCAGTATGACCTGATCTTAACTAGTTCCGTCTGCAAAGACCCTGTTTCCAAATAAAGTCACCCTCTGAGATTGCGAGTGTGCATGAATTTGGGGGACATTTCCATCCCACTGCGGGAGGGAATGTTGACAGCAGTGCCGGGAGGCTTCCTGGGGGTCTTCTCATTCTTCCAGGTTTCTGGGTTAGGACGCAGGGAGACTTCGTTGAGGGAGAGTGGGCTGGCATTCCAGTCTCTTGTGGTGGCTCCTGGGTACAGGATTCTTCTCAGATGCCTACAAAAGCTGTGAGAGGAGGCCCTGCTCCTACAGTTCCCCGGCTCACGTTCACCTTGTCCTTCTTGCAGCAAGGGGGAGGTGTCAGGGTTTCCTACTGACTGTCCCTGGAGCACCTTGAGAGAGGAGGAAGTGTCTGCAGGAGTAAAATAGCCAGAATAATTAATGACCCCAGGCAACAATGGCCTAGGGTTTTTCCATGGTCTTTCTCTTCTCTGGGAACAGTTTCCTGCTGCTTTCTTGGAGGCATGTTGCCAGGGACTTTCCGGGTCTACAGGACATCGCTTTCCTTTTCTTTCTTGTTTCTCTGCTTTCTCAGGTTCAGTGTCAGTAGCTTTTTCCGGTTCCCTGGTATTTAAACAGATTACTCAACAGTGTCTTCCTATAATAATGCTTCTTAAACTTACTGCAAATTCCAAATTTGATTTCCAATTTGGAAATTTGATTTCCAAATCTGGTTTCCAGATTTGATTCCCAGAATTTCTGATTCGGTAAGTCTAGGGTGATCCGACTGAGGTGAACTTCAAAAGCCATATTGAGAAACCCTTCCCCAAAATGAATTTGTGTGTGTGTGTGCGTTTTCCCTCGAGTGATACCTGATGTATTAGAAAGGATGGCTTCTGCATTTACATGATGCTAATTGACACAATTTGTCACCAGATTATGTATTTAAAATTCTGACCTAGATATGCTGTCTAGATACACAAATGCAAATCCTTCTATCATCTGCCTACAGGCAGAGTGGTACCTTGAAAACGTTATAGGCATACTGTTAGATGGAGAGTGAGTGGGGAATGTGTATTTTGTGGCTTCAAGCCTAGGAAATGGTATTCCAGTTGTTTTGGTTTGTCTGTGTGATGGAGTGAATAAAGGGATGGCTGTATGGTCTTTACTTCTGTGACCTAGCTTTCCTTTCTGTAGAAAGGGGATTACAGGGTTTGTCACTCTCCTGACTGAACTCTTAGAAAGGTTCACAATCTGGGGCCGGCCTGGTGGCGCAGTGGTTAAGTTCACACATTCCGCTTCTCGGCGGCCCAGAGTTCGCCATTCGGATCCCGGCTGCGGACATGGTACCGCTTGGCACGCCATGCTGTGGTAGGCATCCCACATACAAAGTAGAGGAAGATGGGCATGGATGTTAGCTTAGAGCCAGGCTTCCTCAGCAAAAAAGAGGAGGATTGGCAGTACTTAGTTCAGGGCTAATCTTCCTCAAAAAAAAAAAAGATTCACATTCCTATTTGTATATTCATTTATTTACTTAAAAACATTATTGAGGGCTCCCTACCTGCTAGAACTGTGAAGACCATCCTTTTATGAACAAAACAGACATTGGCTACTGCCTGCTTGGCGTTTATAACGTCAAGCGAGGTGGTACACGTTAAACAGTCACCAAATCAAAGGAAATTACCAATCGTGCAAAGGGATGGGAAGTGAAAGTCTAGGGAGTGATGAGAGCTTACCATTGGGAGTGGGTGGGGGATGAAAGGAGGCCACTTCCTTGAGGAAGTGACCCTTCAAGCAGAATCTGAAGGTCAAAGGGGCAGTTACTAGGTGGAGAGGGTTGAAGGAGTGCTGCCAATAGAGGGAAGACAATGCAAAGCACCAGATTTTGTGGCTGGAGGGGTCCCAGCACGTTTGAGGATCTGAGTTGGCCAGTGGGGCTGGAGTACTGAGGGAGGGCGAGACCGGTGGTGTGGGCGGATGAGGTAGGTTTTGTAGCCTTGGTCAGATTTGTAGTTATCTTGAGATGAAAGGGAAGACTTACAATTGTGGAGGGTGTGGAAGAGGCTGTGACAAGATCAGATCTACTTTTTGAAAAGGTCATCCTGGGCAGCTGAGTGACAAATGGTCTGGAGGGGAGCTGGGAGGAAATGAGGAGACCAGTTAGGCGTCCAGGCCAGAGATGGTGCTGGCCTGGGCCCAGTGATGCAGCAGGAGTGGAGGTCTTCCTCAGGGTGCCAATTGGAGGAGAGGAGAAAGTTAATGACAGTGGAAAAGCAGTCCCAGGTGTTCCTGGGCCCAGAGCTGGCTGCTTAATCTATGGGACTCCTTGTTGATAAATCACAAGTAAGTGGTATTAAAATATAAAGCCTTTTCTTTCATGGTCCTTCTCTTAACTTGTCATGGTGTTTTTCACTTGCTATTTAATGCTATTAAAAAAAAGAAAAATTAGGGGGCTGGCCCGGTGGTGCAGCGGTTAAGTGCGCACATTCTGCTTCGGCAGCCCGCGGTCCACCAGTTCAGATCCTGGATGCGGACATGGCGCCACTTGGCAAGCCATGCTGTGGTAGGCGTACCACATATAAAGTAGAGGAAGATGGGCACAGATGTTAGCTCAGGGCCCAGTCTTCCTCAGCAAAAAGAGGAGGATTGGCAGCAGTTAGCTCAGGGCTAATCTTCCTCAAAAAAAAAAAGAAAAGTTAAAAATGTAAACTATTAGTATGAATTTTACTATTCATGTTTATGTTGTACAATGCCAATTTTAAATGCAAATATGAGATCAATCGACTTGTATGTGGAATCACTGAAGTCCCACAATTCATATTACATAGTTCATATGCAGGTTACTTTTGTTCTTACCAGAATGGCGGAAGCACTGAGCAGACTAACTCAACTGTTTTGTTTTTTGGCAAATAGTTTTTTTCTTTATTGAGGTATAATTGACGTATAACATTATATTAGTTTCAGGTGTACAGCATAATAATTCAATATTTGTGTGTATTCTGAAATGATCACCACATTAAATTTAGTTAACATCCATTGCCGTACATAGTAACAAATTTTTATTTTCCTTGTGATGAGAACTTTTAAGATCTCTCTCAGCAATTTTCAAGTATGCAATACAATGTTGTTAACTATAGTCACCATGCTGTACGTTGTATCTCCATGACTTATTTATAACTGGAAATTTATACCTTTTATCTCCTTCACCCATCTTGCCCACCCTCTACCCCATGCCTCTGGCAACTACCAATCTGTTCACCATGAGCTCTTTTTTTTTTTTTTTTTAAAGATTCCACATATAAGTGAGATTGTATGTTATTTGTCTTTCTCTGTCTGACTTATGTCACTTAGCATAATGCCCTCAAGGTCCATCTATGTAGTCACAGATGGCAAGATTCCATTCTTTATTTATGGCTGAATAATACTCCATTGTATATATATATATATATACCACATTTTCTTTATCCATTCACCCATCAGTGGACATTTAAGTTGTTTCCATGTCTTGGCTATTGTAAATAATGCTGCAATGAACAGGGGTGCGTATATCTTTTCAAATTAGTGTTTTTGTTTTCTTTGGGTAAATACCCAGAAGTGGAATTTCGGGATCATATGGTAGTTCTATTTTTAATTATTTTTTTTTTGGAGGAAGATTAGCCCTGAGCTAACACCCGTTCCCATCTTCCTCTACTTTATTTGTGGGACACCTGCCACAGCATGGCTCGACAAGCAGTCCGTAGGTCCGCACCCAGCATCTGAACAGGTAAACCCCGGGCTGCCAAAGCAGAACATGCGAACTTACCTGCTGCGCCACCAGGCCGACTCCCTCTATTTTTAATTTTTGACGAACCTCCATACTGTTTCCCATATTGGCTGCACCAGATGACATTCCTACCAACAGTGCACAAGGGTTCCGTTTCTCCACATCTTTGCCAACGCTTGTTATTTCCTGTCTTGTTGATGATAGCCATTCTGATAGGTGATACCTCATTGTGGTTTTGATTTGCATTTCCATGATGATGAGTGATGTTGAGCACTTTTTCATGTACCTGTTGACCATCTGTACGTCTTCTTTGGAAAACTGTCTATTCAGATCCTCTACCCATTTTTCAATTGGATTGTTTGGGTTTTTTTGCTACTGAGTTGTGTGAGTTCTTTATATATTTTGGATATTAGCCCCATAACAGATATATGATTTGCAAATATTGTCTCTCATTCAGTAGGTTGCCCTTTCATTTTGTTGGTGGTTTCCTTTCTGTGCAGAATCTTTTTAGTTTGATGTAGTCCCACTTGTTTATTTTTACTTTTGTTACCTTTGCTTTTGGTGCCAAATCCAAAAAGTCATTGCCAAGACTGATGTCAAGGAGCTACGGCCTTTATTTTCTTCTAGGAGTTTTATGGTTTCAGGTCTTACATTCAAGTCTTTAATCCATTTTGAGTTAATTTTTGTGTGTGGTGTAAGATAGTGGTCCAGTTTCATTCTTTTGCATGGGGCTGTCCAGTTTTCCCAGCACCATTTATTAAAAACACTGTCCTTTCCCCACTGTATGTTCTTGGCTCCTTTGTGATAAATTAGTTGATTATGTATGTGTGGATTTATTTCTGGGCTCTCTCTTCTGTTCCATTGATCTATGTGTCTGTTTTTAGGCCAATATCATACTATTTTGATTACTGTAGCTTTATAATATAGTTTAAAATCAGGGAGCATGATGCCTCCAGCTTTGTTGTTTCTTAAGATTGCTTTGGCTATTCGGGGTCTTTTGTGCTTCCTTACAAATTTTAGGATTGTTTGTTCTACTTCTGTGAAAAATTGTTCTAACTCAGTTGTTTTTGTTCCACTCCTTGATACTTGCACATTCTGTGAACACTGTCTACCTTTGGCTTATTGATGAGTAAGGAAAGACTGAAAGGAAAAGGGACTGTGGGTTGTTCTGTCTTTCCCTGTCCCGTGTGAACATGGTCAGCGTAAGGGGTTCACTTATCCAGGGAAATAACATGAGTAAGAAAGGCTATGACGGGGTTCCCTAGTCATTCATATTTCTTAGAACGCTCCTTGCCTTCTTTTTGCATTTGAAGCGTGGTCTCTCAGGGCTGTCAGTGTTCCTATTTACTCAGCTATAAACACAACACGCTTACTTGTATTCACTTTTGATCTTGCTCAACTCCCACATATTGTGGGACCACCAGGATTCTGTGCTCATGGGGCATCGCAAACACCATATGCACACTGGGCCACAAGGAACCCTGGCAACCACACATGACACCCATGTTGTAGGTCTCTCCTCTGCTCATGCACATGCTCTGCTGTCTCACTGAACTTCGTTTACAAAATACAGGTTCAACGACAAAATTTTAAAGAATTTGAAGATAGTGACAGGATAGCATTAAACCAAGCAGGCCTGTCTGAGTGTGGGTCCCTGTGTGACAGCACAGTTTGCATGCCCATGAAACCGCCTACCTGCGCCTCAGGTACTCCATCTCTCAGCTGCCCCTTAGGCCGGTATCCTAGATTCACTTGAGTCTGTGTGAGGTTTACTAGTTGCAGGCTCAGAGAAGATTAACAAGGCATAGCCCGTATTGGCAGCCCCAGCCCAGGCCTGTGATCCAAGAGTGCTTGGCTCCTCACACACTGAAGGCAGCTGCCACTTGTTTGGGATGCCTGGTTCCAGATGGGTTTCTAGGCAGTCAGCACCAGGGCCATTCATCAGTCTGCACCAGGTGCCATGAGCAGGGTCTGTACAAATCAGGTCCTAAACAGAGCTGCCTTCCTAGTTGGTTGTGTGGGCTTCAGAAAGAGACATGATTGAGAACATTTTTGGAAAGACTCAGGGTTCGGAATTTGTGATTTTTAAATTGAATCATGGGGTTCCCTCCTCCCACTCCTACTGTCACGTTGATTTCTTCTGCTATGAGCGTTAATTGCCTGCTTCGGGAACATTTGTAAACCTACGGTCAGGGATTAGAAGTTCCAGCTTGTTCCTTGGAGCACTACCTTTGTAATCTGGAGAGGTTCCATTATGGGTACTTGGTACTAGCTGTTTGAGGGTTTAGGTGATAGCAGTTCTCAGACTTCAGTGTGCATAAAAACCGCCTGGGAGGACCCTGGCCCCAGAAACGTGATTCAGGTGTTGGGTATGAGCTCCCTAGGAAAGTCTGTCACACGTGGTGCTCAGGTATATTTGGGGACCACTAATATTTGGCCTCTCATATTCCGTGATGGTGTGGAGTGAGGGGGTACCCTGAGAACTAGCTGACCCTCGATTTCTTATCTGGTCTCGGGGCGGGAGCTGGGGAGGAGACAGTGTTGGGTACGGAGGCAGTTTGGCAGGGAACCTGGGGATTTCTTGGGAATCTGCGAGAGGGGTGATGGTTGCCCACCTGGACCTACCTGCTTAGTCTTGGGAACACAGCCTCCGCAGAGGTGCAGCGGGGAAGTGGCTCATGAAGGAGGGGGTAAAAGAAAGTGAAACTCGTTTCTGAGAATGTTGTTAGGTGTTTCTCTGTTCAGAATTGCTGGGTACCTTTTTTTTTTTTTAAGGAAACGTTAATTTAATCCAGTGGGAGATGGGCAGATTTTCTTTTTTAATTGAATTTATTCTGGTGCTGAGGAGCAGCCTCCTTGCTTCCTGTGCTATCAGTGGGGAGGAGTGTCTGAGCTGTGCCCAGGGATTAGGTTGATTGTTTAGATCATTAGAATGGTGGGAGGTCAGCAGGATGGTGGGGCGTAAAGGTGGGCCGGAGGAGGCCGAGTGGCATGGCTGTCCTCTCATCTTTACACAGAAATAAATCAGCCTGACATTTTATTTGTTACGTTATTGGGTAAAACTGTATCCTATTAATACCTACGGTGTTTTGAGTGCTTGCTGCAGGCCAGGCCTGGTCGTCCCTTTTCTCACAGAAATCCCTGGAGATGGCTTTCCCTTTGTCTCCATTGCATACGGGTGGGAGAGAGTACAGAGACCTCGTAGGTGGCCGAGGAGGGATTTTGAACCTTGTGAGTTTGTTCCCAAAGCCCAGCACTTACACACCACCCTAGGCTTGTTTGGCTGCGGGAAGCCCTCAGTTTACTCACCGTGCCTTGTCTTGACTACCCTCGACTTCATCTTAGCTGTTGATGAGAACAACCGGAGGTATGTCTGATTTTGTGCATTATCTCCAGGTTCTGCTGTCCCCGACTTTCTGAGTTAGTAACAGTTGAATGGGACTTAAGCGCTGATTCTTTGGGCTGGGTTTTTGTTTTTTTTTGTTTTCTTTTTGTCCTTTGCTCGAAAAGGTTCAGGGGTTACAGGGAGGTGACGGGCCTTGGCTTCTCTTTTCCTGCTTTTCAAGTGAAACTCTTGCTTGCCTGAATTTGTTCAGGGCAAATGTGGTTGCACAGACCCCAGAGGAGGCAGGGTTGAGGGTGTGGAAAGACAGTAAGTTATAGAACTTAGAGATGCTACGTTTTTCCTTCACAATTCCATCTCCAATCTAAAGACATTGGAACAGAAAGATCTGTGTCCCTTGATGACCTGTGGAGAAATTAATGTGGCTGGGAAATCCATTTTCAAGCCTAATTTACTATTTTGGAATTATCCCCTTTTTAAAACCTTTATAATTCTTTTGGTAAATCTCTCTGAAAGTCTTTTCTGAGGTAGCAGTATTCATTTTCCTTTCATTTTATACAGGAAGAAAGGCACAGAAACAGGACAAAATGGCAGTTGCTTGATAACTCCCTGTTGGAAGTGGTGGCACTCAGATCTGTAACTGTTTAAGCAAGTTCTCAGTTCATATCTGGTGTATGGGCCCTGTCTGTGTGGACCTGGGACAGTCAAGGCAGCCCTGCTCCAGATCCTCGTATACTCAGTTTTTCTGGCTCCCTGTCCCTTCTTCATTTTATTGGCAAGGGCTTTCTTATAAACCTCTTTCAAGAAGGTCTGGCTTTCACTATAAGTTTATGACCATAAATTTTGAGATGGCACACGTCACCTTCTTAATCTAATTGAGCCAGCACATCATTGTGAAGACATCATTTTATTTGGGGGGTATTAGTTGCTATGGTTATTTGCTGAGACTAACAGTCTGTATTTTCTCAATTGGATTTTTGGAAACTGCTGTCGGAGAATGACAGAGGCGTGTCTTGCTGTAGGAATACCCAGTATATACCCTCCCCATTAAAATAATTTTTTTAAAAAAGCACAGAAAAAAAACTTTGGAATTTTAGAGCTAGACAAGACCTTCAAGATCAAATGGTTCAGCCTCCTGGTTTTCAAATGAGTTCTCTAAGGCCCATCGTGTTAAGTAATTTTCCCTAGATTCACGTGCGTAGTTGGTTGGGTGAGCAAGGATGCAACCCATTTCTCGTTCTTATTCTAGGTTCTATTCTATTCTTTCTGCAACAGTTTACATCCTCTCAAGGAATCCATTCTTCCAGTATATACTGAGGTCTTGTATGCTCTAGGCGCTGTGCTGAAAGGATGAACACATTGTGGTCTTTGCTTTCAGGGTCTCGAGTGGGAACCCCAACCCTTGCCTCAGAGAATGTGGTGCCTGGACCAGCAACATTGGCATCACCTGGAAACTTGTTAGAACTGTAGAGTCTTGGGTTCCCAGGCCTACTGAATCAGAATCAGCATTTTGACAAGAACCCCGGGTGACTGGGTGCACATTAAAGTTTGAGAAGCTCTGCTCTAAGAAGGTAGGACATTGTAGAAGCAAAAGCTCTGTACGTCTTGAGGCCCAAGCCAGGATCAACTGCCCCTCCCCCAGTCTGTTCCTCTGCTCCACGTTGAGCATAATAGGAAGGCCTTGGTGTTGACCCAGAGGAAGCTCACCCTTCTCAGCCTGCGCCCCAGCTCGCCCCATCTGGCCCTGACCCCTCCTGGTCTTCCCAGCCCTAGTCTGATCCACTCTCCCTGCAGACCCTTTGGTCTGACTTGTGTGGTCTCTTCTTAATGTCCCACCCCTTTCTTAAAACTTGCCTATTTTAGGGGCAAAGCACAAACACCGCCTTCTCAGGAAACTAGGCGCTTCAGGCCTGTGAACCCTGTAAATCCTCTTTATCTTGGATGTCACGTTAGCACTCTCTTTCTTCTATCTGTTTCATCTGGGGCTGGCCTCCTTGCCCAGGCAATTGACAAAAAGAATTTGATGATACCCTTCTTTCCCCAGTGCATTTAAAAGGTACCACTTGAGTTTAACAAACTTCTCAAGAAGAAACCTATACTGTTTTGAGTTATAGTTCAGTTAAAAATTAGTGTTATTTAGTCCAGAGTTTTTGCCTTGCCTTTCATCTGCAGGCGGTAAAAGGAAATTTTAAATTTATAGATGCAGTAGGGTTTTCTAAGCATCTGAGGAAAACCCTTATGGACTCAAATGTATTTTTAGTAGTTCACTAGAATGGAATTATTTGATTAGTTTGGTGAATCAATGAGGCAAAAATTCCTTAATTCTTGTGCTAATTAAGATTCTTCTTTTTTTGATTCTCTTCTCTCCAACCTGCAAATAAACTTCCACTCAGCCTGTGTTTATGGGAAGGAAAGAAAAACAGGATCCTAAGGGCTGCCCTGTGCTCCACTCTTCCATGATGGGTCTTTTCATTTTTAATTCCCACAACAACCCTGTGAGGTGCGTATTATCCTCATAGTTACATAAACATTTGGACAGGTTCGGGAAGTGCCCAAAGTCACACATCCAGGGTTGGAACCTATGTTTGCAAAGTCCATGCACTTTCTTACTCTTCTGAATTGTCCTTGACTTGGAATGTGTGTGCGACATTTGTACTTGAACGGCCTGGAAATACCCTTTCTTTTTTACTGTTTCACTTGATTAGTCCCTCTCAAAATGGATTTCTTTGTTTTACCTAAGCAAATCACCACTGTTTTCCTTGAGGGAGTTTTTTCTGTGCTGACCTGCCATGAGTCTTGGGGCATTATGTGAATGTAATTGTTCTGAATCCAGTACTTAGTTCTCTGTGTCCTTATGTCCTTATTCTGCTTTGTGTCAGGAGTGATTCACTGATCACTTGAATGATTCAGGTTTGGTGCTGGGCCCTTTAGGGCTGGAGATCTGATGCTAACTTAATCACTTAATATAATGGTTATTGATTAGCAAATGTTTATTAAGCACCTACTCTGTGACATGCACTGTCATTAAGCTAGTCCTTCATTTCTCTATAAAAGATCAAGTGCTATCACTTAAAGTCTCAATGTTCTTATGAGGAAAAGCTGATATAGCACTTTGGAAATACGAATGTCTTTGTGTACATCATTTGTATACAATTATGTATATTTGGTGATGATGCTCCTGATCACTCATAATCAGCCTAAATGTGGTGTTTTCAGTAGGAGCAGAGTTTCTTTGAATTCCTCATACTCTCTCCTTATCTCCTGGCTTACCAGTGGACTGTGCTCCAGTGTCCGGGTTGAGAGGTGTCATCCGTCATCTCATCATCCCACAGGGAGAAAGCTCCTTGACTGGTTGCATATTCTTGCAGTGAAGCAGCATGGGAAGTCAGAGTACAAGTCCCAAACTAAGTTCTGGGACAGCTCCTAGTGAAAGGCTTGATTGTAAATGTTTAAGCTGATGTTGTCTCTCTTCTGTATAAAAATCTGGTTCCCATATCCTTAGGGATGATGTCCAAATTCCTTAGCTTGGTATTTAAGTCCTTCCATGGTTTGGTTTTAACCTCTTTCCCCAGTCTTATCTCCTGTCCCTCAAGCCAGACTTCCTGCTGTTTCTGGGTAGCTCCTCTGCTTTTGCATCCCTTCGCTTTCTGTTCCTACTTCTGGAATACCATCCCCTGCCTGTCTCCCCTGCCCTTCGCCTCCCCCGATTTGTGCCTGTCCAAATAGGACTGAACTTTTAAGGCTCAGTTCAAGTGCTACACTGTGTTCTTTTTTTCTGGGAAGCCTCCTCCAGTGGCCCCAGCTGGAACAATATCTCGCTTGCACTTCTGTAGCTATTTTTTTCTACTCTCTGATTGCCTCAGCATGTTCAACCTTAATTTAAAAGTTTGTATACACAGATTGGGCTCTTCTAAATTGTATTCTCCTCAAGGATATGGAATTTATATGTACCATCTTTTTATTCTTTGAGTACACTGATGTCAGACTCTCAAATATTTGAGTAAATTAGACAGTAAAGTGTAGTAGTTTATAGTTTTGGAGTCAGAGGGACCAGGTTTCTTATACTACCACTCATTAGCTGCGTGACTGTGACAGGTTATTTAACCTTTCTGAGTCTATTTCCCCATCTGCAAAATGGGAATGATAATACATACTCAGTAGGATGATTGTAAGGATGAAATGACTTAAAGTACTTAGTAGGTACATGTTACATAGGAAGTATCCAGTAAATTAATGCATAATATATTTATAGTTATTTTGATATAGATTAAGGGGGGTTTGGGTCTCCCATATTATTCTCGAAGGATGTTTCCACATAAATAGAATTAGAAACTTCATCTGGAAAAGGGTGACACACCTTTCTTTGTTCTGTTTGATTTCATTTTTAAAATCAACTCTGAAAATTTCATTAGCCTTGGTGCTCTGGTTGGAAAAACAGATTCTCCAGAGTCTGTGCTGGCTGTGGCCTCATTTAGGAAATAAAGTTTTAGGGAAATGGCCTCAGGAAAAGTGCGCAGATGTATAATCGGCAGGCACATGATGTAAAGTGCCATGGTTGACATGGTTGGTGGCATGTCATCCTCTGGTGAGGTGAGAGGTTTTCCAAGTCTGCTTCAACCAGATTTGAAGGAATGTGAGAGACGTGTTGGCAGTGACTTCATCCCTCCAGCCCTTCCCCTCCGTGTCTCAGGCTTGAATGGATAAAATGAACACAGGCCCCCTGCATGTATTAGGGCAGTTCTTCCCCTGTGGAGGCCAGAGTCCCTCCCTCCACTGCTGACTGGGCGCCCACTGACATTTCACTTCTCAGGAGGGTGTTGTCTTCAGTGGAACAGGGCCTGTCTCCAGCACTGCATGTGAGGCTGGCCCTGTCCTTTCTCCTTGCATCTTAACACACCTTCTCTGATACAATTGATCACCACCTAGTGGCCACAGGTAAGACCGTGCATCACAGAAACTAGACAAACAACTCTG
This sequence comes from Equus quagga, assembly GCF_021613505.1. Classification (NCBI taxonomy): domain Eukaryota; kingdom Metazoa; phylum Chordata; class Mammalia; order Perissodactyla; family Equidae; genus Equus; species Equus quagga. The sequence goes on along the minus strand of NC_060273.1, from coordinate 76,390,349 downwards.
GGGAACTTTGTTGTATTGTATGAATTGAACACGGTCTGTTTCCTTTTGCTCGTATAATGCAGGGGTTCAGACCATGGAATGGCATCTAACCAGGGAACATCACTTGCTTTTCTTACAGTTAAGCACTGGAACTAGGTTTAAATGCCACATGCAGATTTGGGGAAATGTGGGTAAGGGGAATTGCCTGCCCCAAGCAGTTTCTGTTAGGATGTCTTCTCAGCTTGCCCAGATATGGGGAAAGAGAGAAGAAGGGTCTCTGGGACTCTTCCTTCATCTTTCTGAGCTCCAGGCTTGAGGACGTGCTGGGGACAAAAGGGGACATGTGCCTATGGCTGAAAGTTGTGTTTATAACTCATTTCTCCTGATCCCTTGGTATAGAGAAGGTTTTGCTTCATGCGCAGCTCTCTCTTCAGCTCTTTGGGAATCTTCAATACACAGCATTAGGGGAGGTGGCTTTATGTTAACAGTAAGCACAGTCCTACATATACAAGCTCCAACCAGACTTACCTAAGTTGGAGTCTCTCCTAAAATACCTAATCTGCTTTTTTCCCTTGTCGAGCATAGAATTGGGCAGTTCACCTTTGATGGATGTAATGAACTAGTGGGGTGTCCAACTTCCTCTCTCTCTCTCTGTTCTTTCTTTGACATCTGCTCTCAACCTGGCTGTGTGCTAGGTTCTGAGGATACAGTGGTTAGCACGAAGGGACATGGTCATCACTGTTATGGAACTTACTCATCAGGTAGATAGCAATCAAAGAATTACCTGAACAAATATAAAATTGCTTTGAAGAAGATGTGCATAGGACTTGGAGTGAAAATAGGGTAGGGTAGGAGTTGGTCTCGTTAGAGAACTCAGGGAAGGCTTCTTGGAGGAGGAAACTTTTGAGTTGAGGGCTGCAGGTAGGAGTAGAGCACATTCCAGGAACTGGTAGAGGCCAGGGCCTCTGGAGTCCAGAGAGGGAGGTGGAGGCCAAGACACGGAAGGGCCTCTCAGGCCTTGGGCGGGACTTTGGTCTTTGTTCTTGGAGCTCTGGGAAGGCATCGCAGGACTCATTGCTGGAGCTGACATGATTGGGTGGAGAACTGACTGGAGGGACAAAAGTGGATGTGAGGAGACCAGAGAGGAGGCAGTTGCAGTTATCCAGGCACATGGGGGTGTTTGGTTTAGGGGTCGCTGATAGCGATGGGAAGGAGTGTGCAGGATTGAGATTCTTAGGAGGCAGACTGGACAGACTTGGGAAGGAGACTGTGCTGTCAAGGACGACACGTGCGTGTCTGCCTCTGACTTGTGTGGCAGGACAAATGGTGGTGCCCTTTGCTGAACTGGCGACTGAAGAGGCCTTTGGTTGGCTCTTTCGGGAGAGGGTAAGAAAGGCGAGAGAATTTGGTTTTGAGCATGTTGAGTTGTACCTGGGAACTGGGGTTGTGGGATAAAGCTGCAGTCTCTCCGGGGCTTGTGTCCACCTCTCAGCTCTCACTATGGGTCCTCTCGTCTGGGGAATCTCGGACACTCCACGCATAAGCCAGCTTGTGTTGCTGTGACTGATCAGATCAGTACAACAGTTTTGAGGGCCACTTTGTCCAGCCCTGTCATAGGCACTCACTGTGCGTCATAACATGAAACCCCTCAGGAATAGTTCCAGGATCATTCTTAACACAAGGTGAGGAGGCTCAGAGAGTAAGGGTAACTGGCCTTCAGAGAAGGGAGAGATGAGCACGGCTTAGGTTCTTTGGTGTGTGTGCGCTTTAAGCAGCCAGGAGGCCAGTCCTGTTGCAAGTATTTACCTCAGCAGTTGGTATTCATCAATTGTAATCAGTTTCTAAGTCCAGGGAGCTGTGACAGAGTAGTGAAAACTTTTAAAGGTAGTTATATAATAGATACACTGAAAATAAATATAATTGTAAGATTACCTTGAGTCCTTCATCATGGGGGTGTCCATATGCCTGTGTGTTTGTGTGTGCACATGTATGTTAAGTTTTACCCAAGGAGCAAAAGGAAATAGCTTGACGTATGGTTTGCCTCATAAAACCTGTGTAGATTAAGATAGTTTCTAATTTTTAAAAAATTATGATAAACCTTCTGTTTTACTGAACAAAGAATGGTACTTAGGTTAAATTGTCTTAAACTCTGTGCAGATTAGTATCCAGTGTGGCAGAGCATGGCATCTCCAGGAAGAGGAGGGCACTTTCTTCTGGTCCCTTAGTGAGAAGACAGCTTTGGGAGCAGTCTTTGAAGGCCCAGACTTCTAGCTGCTTCTACACCCCTAATCCCTCTGGTCACATCACTCAGAGGCAGAGCCTACTTAACTCTGTAAAGCAGACATTTGTCCTCCCCAGAGGCTGCCAGTTATGATTTCTCTCTGGTCTGGCCAGCATTCTGCCTTTCTAGCAACAGATGTTTCTGCAAAGTAAATATTATTGACCGTGCTTGGCTCCTCAGTGTGTCTTGCACTGCCTGAACATGAAACAGTGGGGTTATATGAGCAGGGTGCTGCGAAGCTTGGCATGCACCCAGCACCAGCACTGGCCTCTCCTCCTCCTCTCCTCTCCCTGGAGTGTGCGTGTTAGATTCCTGTGTGTATCAGAGTGAAGGCCCCAGAAAGAAATCTCTGTGCAGCTGCATATCCAAGGTGATTATCTGCATGAGATGCCACCAGTCCTTTTGGGTTGAAGTAGAACAAGAGGCAATGGCTCGTGGCTGTTCTCTTTTTGATGTCCTCTCCATTGTCCCAAGTAACAGAGAAGTGTCTATCTTAATGCGGTGAGGCAGCCTGGTGTGCCCACATGCCGCAAGGATCTCGGTTCAGAGGACTTGATTGCGTCACAGATCCCCTGTGTGCTCTTAAGTCAGTCCTTTAACGTTTCTGAGCTCTCAGTACAGGTAGTCATGCTTTACCTCCCTGGGTCCTGTGATTGGAGGATTCACATATTAGGGAAGAATTGCCCAGCCTTGCCTAGAACTGAAGTTTACGGTGTATAGAGTGCTGATTACATAGTGTGTCTCACTGGATCTCCTGACAGCCTCACGGGTTAGGAAGGGCTGACAACTTCTGTTAGATGAGATGACGGAGACTCTGTGACTAAGCTAGGATAGTTACATATGTGGTGAGTGGTGGAGCTGAAACTTGCACCCCAGAGCTAGTGGAGGTTGGGGTGAGGGCTGGGGAAGGGGCTTATCAGCCTGGTTCTAGGCTCCAGTGCAAGTGGAGAAGGGAGTTTCTCCAAAGCAACCTCGAGATGCTGTCCCAAAGCCTGGGGAGCGGAGGCTGAACGAGCAAAACAACAGGTATCCACTGCACCTTCACTGAAAGATTTCTCGCTTAAGCATGAGTCATTGAAGCCCATGGTGAGTTCCTTTTCAGCTTCCAATAAGTAGGATTCTCACTCTACCCAGCTGTCCTCACTGGCCTACAGCCCAGTAATGACTCCATACCAGTACTCATTACCTAATCTTCCATCGGGGGGACTGGCTTCTTTATCAGCTTTGTGGGGCCCAGATCGCTTCTCAGGTTTGTGCTGTGGCGGGGTGTGCTGTGTGCCACCGGACAATGAAATTGGGTTACCTCTGGTCATAAGCTAGCAGGTCCTGTTCCTTGTTAAATGAGTCTTCCTGTGAAAAGGCCCCACAAAAGCTTCGTTGTGCGTTATTAGCCACTCCTTGATCCTCATTGGCAACTGCCGCTGGCAGCTCAGCTCTTCAGGTGCGTGCTGGGAGCTTTCCCAAGCTTGGCTTACTTTTCGGCTTTTTTCTACTTTGTTAAGATGGTTGTCCAGCTTGAGTCTGTCCTGCCCTGTTGTGGAGGCACAGGAAGCTTGCTAGGTGGGTAAAGAAGCAATCCTGTTCTTACTCTTTGCTCAGGCCTTTCTTTGTGAGTTCTGAAGCTTTGATCACAAGAATGTTCTGACTAAAATAAGACTGAGTCCAACCTTGCGCACATTCCATGCTTACACCTTTGGCCTCTTGGAGGGCTTTGTCTTCCACTCTGAAAGATTATTCCTTTTTTCCCTCCTGCCTGCCTGTGGCCTCCTGTGTCCTTCCTCCCCACAGTGTTCTGACTTTCCAATGCGTCTGTTCCTTTCTTGACTTGCCAGGGATATCCTCAGGCTGTGTTGGCCAGTTTTAAGAGATGTCTGATTCCCCTGCCAGCATCTTTGGACCTTTTGTCAAGGACCATTCCATTAAAGTGACTGAGCCAGGGAGAGACCGGAGACCCTTGGCTGTTGGCTCCTGTGTTCTCCTTGTCCACTCCAAGTGTCTTCCTCTTTTGGTGTAGAGCAGAGGACCTTACAAAGGCCACGGCTAACCCCACACCCTTGTTATCCAAGCCTGTGGCAGGTCCATTCCAGATTAGGAGCCGCTGGTATCCACATGGTAGCCTGAGCCCCAGACCTGAGAACAGCAGGATGGCCTAGCTTGGCTTTTCTGCTGGCGGCCATTGCTGGGAATGAATGCTGGGCTTGGCGAGCTGAACACCAGGGGTTGAATTTGTATACAATGCCCCCGCCTCCCCCTCCTCTCCACACACACATTATTCAGCAGACACTGAGCAGGATGCGCTGTCACGTATGTGGACAAGAAAGAAACAAAACCAAAAGATGAAAAAAACATGGCCCCTAACTTCAAGGGACAAATCTGGGAACTAAAAAGGAGAAGTGCTGAGGATCCAGGATGGTTTTATTCCAGTAGGTTATATTGATCTGTGAAGCCAGAAGCTGCCCCCCCGACCCCCCCTTATTAAAGCCAGGCCTTGTTGCCAGTTAGGCCTCATATTTCCCTCCTCTGGGAATTTGAACATAATGCCATTTCCCTTCAATGAGGGAAACATGTACGAGGGTAATTTGAATGATTAGCCTAATCTGCAGGAAGGCTGCACATGGAATTAAGTTAAGCACATTTGTACCAAGCAGCCATATCTGTCAGGCCACTTAAAGGTACCTTGGTGGTTTTATACCCTTAACAGAAGCTGAGGGTTCAGGAAGGATCATTGGCTTTTATTACTGTCTTAAATGAAAGCTTGTTTTTTAACTTCGACAATGGCCTCTGAGAGCTTTCTTTATAGATACCATGTGTGGGGTGTGTTTTTACCCCAACCCAGGACATTGCCAGGGCTCTGTTCTCATGCGGGTGGTGGAATGTAGTGACCCAGGGAAATGGCTCAGGTGGAACTTTGTCAGGCTGGCCAGCCACTCTCTCATGAGAGGAGCCAAGAGGGTTCTGAGAACTTGGGCCTCACATGTGCTTGAGCCGGAAGAGGAAGTCCGGGTGCTCCTGTGCCAGGTGCACAGGGGAGTTCCAAGCCCTTTCTTCCAGCTCCATACCAATGCTAGTTTGTGGTGTGAGTTGGACTAGGGGAAGGTATTGTTGAATCCAATGTGGGTGCAGCTTCACTGACCACATGGAGGGTCAGTGCCAGAGCTGAGCAGGAGGGCTGTAGATGCTAATGTTGGCTCTGACTCACCCTTCCTCCCTGACCTCCTTGGGCAAGTGAATTCCCACGTGTGTCAAATGGAGAAGACGGGACTCCCTGTGTGGCTTGAGGAATTAGGACCAGAATTGTTAAAGCAAATGTAACAAAAATATTAACTTCCAAAGCAAATCAGTATTTCATGTTGTAAACAGGTATTCACTATTTTGAATTTACATTCTTTTGTGCTTTGAAACGGACCCAGGAACAAATCTGCTAGCTGCTGTATTAGTGGAAGAACTAAAAAGTACAGTAAATCTAAAAGTCAGTTTATCTCAGTAATTCATGTTTTTCACTCTTTTTCTTGCTAGATTTGTCTTCAGCAAAGCGGAAATTCGCAGATTCCTTAAATGAATTTAAATTTCAGTGCATAGGAGATGCGGAAACAGATGATGAAATGTGTATAGGTAAGTCATAACTGTGTGCAAGATAAAGTTCACTGTTTATCACAACTTTCAGTGTCCTCGCTGAGCCTTTTTCCTGGGATAGGAAGTATCTAAGTGTCATAAATAAAGAAATCCATAGTAACCGTGGAGGGGCCAGAGTTAGGTCAGGCTCAGGGGCCTGGGGCTATTCTGGGCTGCTTCTCAGGGTTCTGAGATTGCCTCTCTCAGCCTCTGGCCTGCAGAAGAAAGCTTGAAGATTTGTGGTAGCACTCTTTTCTTCCTTTTCCTTTAGCATTTGTCATCTGGCTGGTTTGGTGACGTTCTTCCCCCGAACCACAGTACTGAGAACTTAGAACAATAGCAGAATGCACGTAGACAAGGGAAGAATTAGATCAGAGGTTGCAAAATAATAGCTCCTAGGCTGAGATCAGAATGCAGTCATGTTTTCTTTGGCACTCATTTTTTTTTAATTTAATTACCATATAAATTGAATTTATGTATAGTTCCAGTTCTTTTCTTTTTTTTTTTTTTTTTGAGGAAGATTAGCCCTGAGCGAACTGCTGCCAATCCTCCTCTTTTTGCTGAGGAAGATGGGCCCTGAGCTAACATCTGTTCCCATCTTCCTCTACTTTATATGTGGGATGCCTACCACAACATGGCTTGCCAAGCGGTGTCATGTCCGCACCCAGGATCCAAACCGGTGAACCTGGGGCCGCTGAAGCAGAACATGAGCACTTAACCGATATGCCACTGGGCTGGCCCCCTATTGTTCCAGTTTTCCAGCTTCTTTGAAAATTGGAGAATCTGATCAGTTGGCCCCACATTCTGACCTGGCTGTAATTGGCTGGAGCTATGTAGCTGCCACTGCCTTCAAATGGGGAGAAGAACTCAGTGTCCAGTTCATAGTGGTCCCCACTCTCCTTTTTGTTTCTTTAACAAGAGGCTGAGGGTGGAGTTACCATTTATCACCTCGCTGTTGCTTCCCTCTTCGCTATCACCTGTCTCTTCTGTAGGCAACTCTGAGCACAGAGGATTTGCAATGTCGAGACACCTTTCTTTGCTGGGGCCTAGTCATTGCACCTTATTCTTACACTGGACATCTTTGTTGACTTCATTAAGTGAGCAAGAATTGAGAAAGATATATTGAATTAATTAAGTCATCAAATGCTTATGGAGTCCCTGTTGCCGTGTGAAATGCCGGGACCTGGGATGAGCAAAGGCAGTTGGGAGACAGCTGAGAGCATTGACAATGCATCATTGTTGTAACTCCTGAGTATATGGATGCTTTTCCCAATATTACACAAATGTCCTGAATATCCTCAGGGCTATGGCGCTTAATGCCTGTTGCCTTTTGGAATAATTCTTTCGAGGGAGACTATCCAAGCCTGACTGTCATGCTGCAAACTGCATTGTATTAATAAATGACTTGAGGACTCAAAGAGGAAGAACCCAAGGCGAAGCCAGAGATGTGGCTTCTGATGCCAGCAGTACTGTTTGTTTAGTTCTGATGCCAAAGAAAAGGTTGGGTTCTGACGCAGCCCCGCAACAAAGGTTGAGGAGGTCAGAACCTGGGCAGGAAATCCTTCAGCTTCTAAGCGGAACTCTGCCCCTTCCAGCCTGGGGCCTTGGAGCCGGCCAGCATCTCATCAGTCCTGGGTACTCTCAGGGACAGGCAGGTCTTTTCCTTGAAGGAAATCCTTCCCTGGCTAGCATGCCAGGTGGAATTAACCTGCATTTCTGGGTCATCTTTAATGGTTAATGATTAAAAGATAAAAGGAACCTTGGGAGGCAGTTGACTTTAGGTTTCTGCATGTGCCAAGGGATTTCAATCCATAACATAACAGCTGTGTCTGGAAAAGCTCCCGAAGGCTCATTACTTGACTTCCATTCATGGCCCCTTTCTCTTTTCCAGCCAGGTCTTTGCAGGAGTTTGCCACTGTCCTCAGGAATCTTGAAGATGAACGGATACGGATGGTGAGTATGGCTGGGCTGCTCTTGGTCCCAGTGTGGTCACATCGAGGGAATGTGAGATTTGTGGTCAAAAGAACTGGGTTCAAATCCAGGCTGTGCCACTTGAGTACTTTGAGCTCTGATCAAGCCTCATCCTCTCATCTTTGCAGGGTTTGAAGCCTTTTGTAAATGTTAGAGGATTACTCTGGATAACTTTAGAACCACATTGTTGTCTTTCTCAAGATTCACTGTAAGCTGTATACATAAAATATATGACTTAAGGGTGGGTCTTTTGAATTATTTAACATTTGGGGGCCTCAGATTCCCTACTGGCAGAATGGGAATGAATGTGTCCTGCTCTGCTCCCCTCTCCTCACTTTATTAAACCCACCCAAGAGCTCTAGCAGGGCGGGGGTCACCTTCACTTTTAATTCTGAAGCACCTAACACAATGCCTGTTGTGTAGTAGGCATTCAGTAAATGGTATTTAGTAAATGATGGTAACTAGAAGAAGTTCTTCAGAGAGGCACTGGGCAAATGGAAGAATCGATGCTGATCTCCAGGTTCTTAAGAGATATCTTTTGTACTGTGATTTATTCTGATGTGGTTCAGCCTGAACAGATGAGGGATCCCACATCCACAGAAAGTTCTTTTGCATTCTCCCCCATATCCCTGAGATGTCAGGAGTGAAGCCTGATTTGAAATCTCTGCTGGCTGCATGCTGGTTTGTCCCCAGGAGGGCTTGTCTCTAGGCAGCAGTTTTCCAGAGGAATAGGGAGGAGTCCATCAATGAGCATTTTTCTTCTCTCCCCATACTAACAACTGATGGTTTCAGCACTAAGTCTACTGGCTTAGTCTCCTTGGGCTGCCATAACAAAATACCATAGACGGGGTAGCTTGAACTATAAACATTTGTTTCTCACAGTTCTGGAGACTGAGGAGTCTAAGCTCAAGGAGCTAGCTGATCTGGTTCCTGGTATGAGACTTCTTCCTGGCTTGCAGGTGGCTGCCTTCTTGCTGTGTCCTCATGTGGTGGAGAAAGGAGTCGGGGGGAGCTGTCATGTCTCTTCTTAAAAGGGCACTAATCCCGTCATGAGGACTCCACCCTCATGCACTAATTACCTTCCAAAGGCCCCATCTCCAGATACTATTGCACTGGAGGCGTTAAGAGATAAACTGAGGCATAATAAACTTTTAAGAGTTTATTTCAGCAAAAATTGGTTAGAATCAGGCAGTGCCAAACCAGAAGTAGTGAGGAATACTGCACCTACAGCGGCTAGAGGAAAGACTTTTGTAGAGAAGATGTGGAAGCAAAGCAAGGACACTATTTGGCAAAAGCTTAAGCGGTTGCTTTATTTGGGAAAGCCTGGCTGTTTGTGATTGGTCCTTAGGTTTTGATTTCTCAACCTTGAGGCATTTACAGGCTTGGTCTGTGTAGGCTGCTAAGGCATTAGAGCCACTTCAGTCTAATGGCCTCCTCATTTAATTAATTTAGCAGAAGTTAGGGCTTCGACGTATGAATTTGAGGGGGACACAATGTAATCCATAGCATCTACCGAGACTTTATGTAGCCACACATTTTCTATTTTAACCCTCATGACGACTCTGTGAGGTGGTGCCTTATATCATACCCCATTGTCCAGGTTTGCAGATAGTCCGTTTACAGATGTTAACATGCCCATGCCCGAGATGACACAGTTAATAAGTGGCACAGTCTGCATTTAAACCCGTGTGTGTGTTATACCAAAGAATGTGGGAATTTCTTTGAAACTCCCAACAGAATAGAAGCCTCTCAACTTTCTTACCCTGCAGAGAGACACTCTGTTTCCCTTGATTGCTCACTGCTGGGTGCTTGAACCAGAATCCAGAGGGTGGTGGCGGCAGCAGCAGTGTTGGTGTGGGTGGAGGCTGGGGAAAGCTTCTATGTTTGTGCACGTGCTCGTGCCTGAGAAAGGGAAGTGATTCTTTTGAGTCTGATTCTTGGCCGAGTCAGTATTTGGGGGTGGGGGGTGTGGTGAGCACATCACGATGAATACCCTGCAGATTGCTATGGCCTGTGGTAGGGGAACAATGACTGGATTATACTTTTCAGCTTGCCTCTGCACTTTTGTTATTAATGTCAGTAAATTGAGTTTCTACTGTCTGCATCTGAGTATCTGGCCATCACAAGCCCCTTCCCTGCTTCTTCGCCCTGTGACAGCTTCACGATCACTTCGGCTTAGTGGAGCCGCACCGTCTTTGGGAAGCCTCCCCTGAGTCCCTGGGATATTTAGCCACCCTCTGTATTTTCTTAATAGCCAGTTCACGCCTGTGGTTTTGCATTTACCACGTTGTGTCCTGATAATTACTGCACGTATCTATGTTCCATGGTAAATAGAGTTCTTGGAGGCCAGAGAATGGGCTACTGTGTCCCCAGTATCAGCACTGTGCTTGGAACTGAGTGGCAATTACACAGATTCTGATTTGATTGGTCTTGAGTGTGGCCTGGACATTGAGATTTTTAAAAGCTCCTCAGGTGACCCTAACATGCGGCTAAAGTTGAGAAGCACTGACTTAGGTTCTCAGTACACCATTGTAAGCTTCAGAGACTTACAGTTGATTTGTGGAGACTTAAACAAATGAGCCAATCAAATAACAATAAAGATAAAACAAGGTAAATAACATTGCAACATTCCAGTGTTAAAATGCTCTCTTCTGAAACAAGTGCTCTCAAAATGGAGAAACAGGCAAATGGCAATAAGTTTGGAGACCTGTCGCCTTCTATCCCCACATTGTCCAGTTGGTTCTTTGCTGTGTCTGTCCTGGCTTCTGGCATTTACTCTCTTGGTTTGTGATGGACATGCATGTGGTTTAGAAAAATAATTCTTTGTTGCAATGAGATTCTTGAAATAATTAGTTGAGCGACGAGTGAGCAGTGAATGACTTAAAAGGAAAGATCGTAAAGTATTGGACTGCCTTAGAAAAGACCCATAGAATCTGAGAGCTGGAACAATCCAGCCTACTCATTTTGCAGATGAGGAAATTAGAGCCCAGAGAGGTTAAATGTTTTGCCCACAGTCACACAGTTGGCAGCCAATCAAGAAATCTTTCACTCATTCATTTAGTCATTCAAAAGTATTTGAGTGCTCCTTTGTTTCACTCTCTTCTGTTTTTTGGGGAGAGTGGTGGGTAAGTGAGCATTTACAAGATAGGGGGGCGTGTGTGTGCAGTGGTGAACCAGAAAACTTCAGCTGGAGTTTCGTCTTCTTTCTTATGAAGAAAACACTTGGTGGGGTGGCGGGAAGTTTTAGATTATGTTGGTGGTTAGGGAAGGCCTCCCTAAAGAGGTAACCTTTAAGCGAAAACCTGAATTACAATGAGTAATGGGTGGTCCATGGAGGATCTGGGGACAGAGCATCTGAGGGAACGGCCAAATGCAAAGGCCCGGGAGTGAGATAGGTTTGGTACATTTGAGGTGCATTGGGGTGATGGTGTGGTTGGAGTGCAGACCTGATGGGGCGAGTGCTGTGAGCTGAAGCTGGGAGGCAGCCACTGATCAGAGACAGATGTCCTGATCCCAGTCCAGTACTGCTGGGCTCCACAAAATCAGGCTGGGAAGGTTTTCATACCTCCAGATGTCCAAAGGTGTTTCGTTTTTGTTTTTAACCTAGACTTTGTGTTGATCTACTTTAAATGTATCTACTTAAATATAACTTGAGTGAATGAGCATTTATAGGAAGGTGTCACCCGAAGCTTGAAATTAGACCCAACTCTGTTACCAGTTTCCGTCTGCCTTCAGGTGGTTTCTTACGTATTTAGAGGTCCTCATTTTTATTTTTAAAGAATCAATCTTAATCATGCCTGGGAAGAATGTCATGTTTTGAGCTGATGACTAGATTTTGACTTGACTTTCTGTTAGTTCAAGTGTTGTGAACAGTTGCCACATGCACAGTGTTGCTTACTCAAATTTTCTTCCTCTTTTTTTGTGTGAGGAAGATCGGCCTGAGTTAACATCTGTTGCCAGTCTTCCTCACTTTGCTTGAGGAAGACTGTTGCTGAACTCACATCTGTGCCAGTCTTCCCCTACTTTATGTGGATGCCACCACAGCATGGCTTGACGAGAGGGGCTAGTTCTGTGCCCAGGATCCGAACCTGCAAACCCTGGGCAGCGGAAGCAGAGTGCGTGAACTTTACTACTACACCATCGGGCTGGCCCTGATGGCTTACTCAAATTTTATCCTGAGACACGGGGAGGCATTTTGCATCAGAACTGCTGTAATTCTTTACTGATACTGCTTTTCTGTCTCCCCCACCCCCATTTTTCCTCACCAGATTGAGAATGCCAGTGAGGTGCTCATCACCCCCTTGGAGAAGTTTCGAAAGGAGCAGATTGGGGCTGCCAAGGTGAGAATTTTGCAAGCCTTGATCTTGGATTTTAGGGCAGGAAGTCTGGAAAACACGACACTTTCTTCAGAAAATCTTCAGAAAAATCTAAGCCTACCGTCTTCAGAAAATCTTGGGTAGATAAACCTGTTCTGTTCTTCATAAGTGTCTGAAGTAAGACTGAGTGGTCAGCCCCAGAGCAGTCATTCTAGTATTTTTTCTAATTGTTTTATGCTAGTTCATAAATCATCCAAAGGTGGAAACCGTGCTTCCTCTGTATTAGTAGACACCTGTGTGCTTGGACAATGTGGAATTGTATTCATTCTGGAGGTCCAGGGCTCAGAGCCTAGAATAGGGGTTGCAAGTTGGGCCCTTTGGGCATGGGGACCCTGTTCTTTGCCTATTTTTGCTGTGTGTGAAAATGAGCCTTCTGTTGCTAGATCTTTAAATTTTTCAAGAGAAGGTGTAGAGTCAGAGTTTTATATGATATTTCTTGGTTTATAAGGGGCTGGCCTGGTGGTGCAGCGGTTAAGTGCGCACGTTCCGCTTCTTGGCGGCCCAGGGTTTGCTGGTTCAGGTCCCGGGTGCGGACATGGCACCGCTTGTCAAGCCCTGCTGTGGCAGGTGTCCCACATATAAAGTAGAGGAAGATGGGCATGGATGTTAGCTCAGGGCCAGTCTTCCTCAGCAAAAAGAGGAGGCGTGGCAGTAGTTAGCTCAGGGCTAATCATCTTCTTCAAAAAAAAATGTTGGCAAATAATTTAAAAATAGATATTACACATTGTATGGGTCAAAAAAGTGGGACTGCTTCAACCCAGAGGTCACCATTTGTTATCACTGATCTGGAGAGACCTTAGGTGAAACTTAGCTGATTTTAAAGTATTACTGAAAGACCAAAAAGGGAATCATGTTCATTTTCTGAAGGTGGAGTCTCCGGGGTTCCCCTGCCTGTGGTAAATCACTGGGAAACCCTAGTGAGTTTGACCTTCAGTAGAGCGTTAGACGCTTCCTGCAGGGAAGATGTTTTCCTTGGAATCTTAAAAGGATTTTCAAGATTTTCTTCCTGTTTTTCCAGAAGTCATTCAGCTGCAGTCCCTTGCGCCCCCTGCAGGGGGTTTTGAGTAACATCACCCTCTTCCTTGCTGAGATGGTGTGGACTTGGCTTAGTTGTGAAATGGTTTTGAGAGGTGCCTGTAGGTGGGGAAAAAAATAGCGGAAATGTAATGAAATGGAGTCCCCCGCCCCCCCCCCAACTAAGTGCATGTGCTTTCTGAAAACGAATATGACTAAGGCCTGGAAGAGATGATGCTCATTTCAGTCAGGGTTATTCCGAGGGATGGTTGGCTGTAGTTTGAAGGAGGGATCATGGCAAAGATTTTTCTTCCAGTTCTACAGCACTCTTCTACCAGTTTTAGTTTATATTTACAAAGAACTTGGAGCTCATTGGTTTTGTATCAGAGATTAAGGAACGTTTAACTTAAAAGAAGTCTTGTTCCATTCAGATTCTGTCCAAGATTGTGCGCAAACCCAGTGATGGGTGAGAAAACGCTGTGTGTGGGGCCCCTCCCCACCCAAGTTCTCATCATTGCAGGTCCAACGAGCAACTTCTCTCCAGTGGCCATGGAGCCGGTGCCTCCCGCTCCTGAAAACACATGGCAGCGGCTCTGGAGGCTCTGAAGAGCTTTGAGGCAGAGGCAGAGCTGACCTGTTTATTGAGTCATCTTTCCAATAGTCACTTCTCCCTCTGAGCACAGATGCCTCCCACTCTGGTCCCTTCCCTCAGTGCTGGTTTGGGGGTTACCACAGTTACCATGAAGGAGGAGTAGAAGTCTGAGTGGGCTCCCTTTGGTCAATGCCAGTGATGGTAATGACAGGAGCAGGTACTTTTCTGGGTGGGGAGAGCGGGTTATAGATGGTGAGAAATAGAAGAGTAAAAAAATTTAAGTAAAATAGTCACTCACCAAAACATGTTTCATCTCACACGCACTCTATTCTCTCCCTCCTGTTGAAGAATGATGTGATGACATTGGGAATGCTTTCTCATCCCTCCCCTTTTGTCATTTCTTTCTTTCAGTATACCTGTTCCTCTCCCCCCACCCCCCACACCCATACATTTGTATCATAGTATTATGTACATTTGAGAGAAAACAAAGAAACAACAAACCCTCTACCAGGCAATTTAGGGAGCAGACTCCAGAATATCTAAGAGCCAGCAAGTGCTCTTCAAGGGCCAAGTGGAAGTTTCTGAACTCTGTCTGTGTGATGCTAAAATTACCCTTCCTTCTCTTCCACCCTCTGGTGCTGCTTCGGTTGCTATAACAACCTGTTGCTACTTGCAAGAAGCAGAAGTTAGAGTGTTGGGTGTGAAGCCTGCCAGGGGGAGGACTCCTGGACATTTTTGTGCTACTGTGGCTGCTCAGGAGTAGGGCACAACCCTGGAGCTTGGCATAACCATGGTCCTACGTTTAGATTTCTGAGTTTGGGGGAGTTTACTTTTCCTGCAGCCAGAGTTGGCTCTACAGTGAAAGTAGCGTAGATGTTAGAGAGCAGTGGTTGAGAGGGGCCCTAGAACTGGACTGCCTGAGAGCAAATCCCACTTCTGCCACTTGCATGTCAACTTACGGAGGTCACCGAACCTCTCTGTACCAGTTTTCTGAGCTATAAAATGGGGATAACGATAGTGCTTACCTCAGAGTTATTTTGAGGAAGAAATGAATGAACTCACATAAAGCGCTTGAAACAGTGTCTGTCATATAGTCAGTTGATGTTAGCTATTACATTCAATAAACACAGTTCATTCATTTAAAAAATATGCGAGAGCCTGTTCTATGCCTGGCTCTTGCTACACACTGACGTGTGGTGGAGACCAAGTGCAGACGGTTGCTGTGTTCATGGTGTGGCTGGGGGGAAAGACATTAGAAAAAAGAAAGAAACATATAATGTCAAATTGTGATAGGTGCTATGAAGGGTTACTGACTTGGGACATGAAAAGCAAGAGGTGTTTTTAATAAGAAGGAGGTAGGTTTAGATGGTGGACCTCATTATCACCATTAGCACCATCATACCACCACCACCATCATCACGGAGTTTTATTGAGCAATTTCCATGTGCCAGGCTCTCTGCTAAGCACTGTATACAGTTTATCTCATTTAGTCCTGACAGTCCTATCAGGAGGTGGGTGTTATCCTTATCTCGTTAGACAATCTCTGAGCCGGAAGAACAAACCTGAGTAGTTATCTCATCTGGTCATCCTGAGTTTATAGATGAGGGAGCCAAGGCCTGGGGAGGGGCAAGGATTTGTTTAGAGTCAGTCCATATAGAGTTAGGAATAATTTCTAGGATCCTGTTTAGCCACTCGCAGTGGACTCCCTGGAAGATGACGCCATCTTGTAACTGAGTAAGACCACCCTCCCATCTTAAGAACACTATCCAAATCTTAGTAGAGTTATTCCGCTGAGGTCTTATTGCTGAAGACGGCTTCCCTTTCTCTCTAGATTTGGCTCTCCTCTTCAACGTGGAATGTGGAGGCTTGAGTTGCCAGAAAGTCACAAAATGCCAGTGACTCATGTTCCCTGGCCTTTTCTCATTTCTGCCCAGTTGGAAGATACCGGCACAGGGTTCTCACTTTTGGGGTTGCTGACAAGGCTGGGGGAGTGGTTGTGCCAGCATTACTTGGAGTTAGAGCCCCAGCTCAAAGTCGCCGATTTCTGTGAAGGAAGAGGTGATTGAGTCAAGAGTCTTGCCTGTACCTCTCCTCAGGTTTGAAGGAGTAATGTCTCCTCAGGCTTTTTCTTCATATGTTTTCACATGTTTAATTATTCTTGTATGTAAGGACACTGGGCCCTCCATATCTGTGGGTTTCTGCATCCAAGGGTTCAACCAGTCATGGATGGAAAGGCCTATGATGGTTCTGTCTGTAGTGAACACATACAGACTTTTTCTTCTTGCCATTATTCCCTAAATAATACAGTGTAACAACTGTTTACATAGCATTTACATTGCATTAGGTATTATAAGTAATCTAGAGGTTATTTAAAGTATAAGGGGGGGTGTGGGTAGGTTGTATACACATACTATGCCATCTTATACAAGGGACTTGAGCATCTGTGGATTTTGGTATCTACGAGGGTCCTGGAACCAGTCCTCTGTGGATACTGAGGGATGACTGTAGTCTTTCAAACAAAATTTAGATTTTTAGAAATGGATACCTGTCAGCTAAAGTGGGTATATGATGATTCTACCCACTTCGTAAGGCTTAGAGTCTTGCTGTTGACCAGATAAATGCTGTTCTGACGTGGTAGGAGCCTGTCTGTCAGAGCTTCAGGCGAGGGCTCCTTGGTGATTCCTCTGCTGCTTAGGCTCAGGGCTCTGCTGAGAGCATTTGCGCTTACTGCTCTCCTGTTCTAGAAGGCTCCCCTCTGCCATCTCCTGTGATGAGCAGGTCTTAGCTCACCACTCCCTGCCCCGGTGTGGCCTTTCCTGAGCTCCTTCTCTGCAGAACCTCTGTGACCGCACCTGTTTGTGTCCTTCATAGCACTTCAGGCAGTCTGTAATTATGATGCTTATTTGTTTGCTGGTTAAATGTATTTCTCCTTATACTGGAACATCCCCATCAGGAGCGTAGGGACCACTTCTGCCTGTATTTCCGGTGCTTAAAGGAGCCTAACACAGAAGGTTGCTCGTTATCCCTTTGTTAAATGAGTAGAGATGTCTCTGAACCTCCTTATTCGGCTGCCAAGTTTTCTCTCCTCTTATAGGACTTGGAGTTGTAGAAAAATATTCCCTGTGGGCTCCACATGAGTCAAAGCAGGACTGATGCCCTCGGTTAGTAAATTGGATCCTGTGTACCAGGCCAGTGTCGACCTTCTTCCTGCGCCCTTGCCTGCTGTCCCCATTGGAATGTGAAAGGAAGGGAGACTGCCTGTGACACTGTGTCCCAGGTGTGGATGAGAACACGGGCTTTGGAGGCAGCTTGTCCTGGGCTCCAATCCCAGCTCTATCACCATGACTTTTTACAAGTCAACCTCCCTGGATCTAAGTTTTCTTATCTATAAAATGGGGAATAAAAATAGAACCTCAGTGACTCAGTGACTGACTTGGTAGGGGAGCAGGGATTGTTATGTATATTATGATATTTGTATTATTTATATCACTTTAAAAGCAATAATAAATGATAAAAATTTCCCAAATGGAGGAAGAAAGTCACCCATTATCTCATTTCCTTAACTCAAATATTTTCATTGGCGTATTTTCTTATCTAATCTTTGTCCAAAAGTAGACAACTCTACATAGGATGTACCAAGTTCATATCACACTATTATTACTTTTCATTATATCATGAACATTTTTCCATATGACTGCCTAGCCTTCCTAGTTATATTTTTTGGATGTCTCCATACTTTAATTAACCCAAACCCTATCCTTGGTAATGATGCTGCTGCTGCTGGGGCTTTTTTTTTTGCTATTATAAATGATGATGCAGTGAACACATTTGTGAATATAATGTCTTCCTTGTTTTGAATTATTCCTTAGTTTAAAGACCCATATGTGGGGCCAGCCATGTGGCCTACTGGTTAGGTTCAGTGCACTCTGCTTCAGCAGCCTGGGTTTGGTTCCCAGGCGCAGACCTACACCACTCATCAGCAGCCATGCTGTGGTGGTGACACACATACCAAATAGAGGAAGACTGGCACAGATGTTAGCTCAGGGTGAATTTTTATCAGCAAACCCCCCCAAAAAACCACATATGTGATACTATTGCATCAAGAGATATTTAAGTCTATATATTAAGAGGTATTTTCTGAACACTGTTAAAGCTGGATCTCCCTTACTCTAGACTTGTCCCATTTAAGCTGTAAGTAGATCTTCCTGCTTTGAGATTAGCTTCATAGGTAACTTCCCTCATTCATTTGGCTTTGAATGTCCTTGTAAGTTAGAAACAAGAAATTTCTGTTTTACAGGGCCAGCCCAGTGGCACAGTAGTAAAGTTCGCACACTCTGCTTTGGAAGCCCTGGGTTCGCCGTTTCAGATCCCGGGTGCAGACCTACGCACCACTTATCAAACCATGCTGTGGCAGGCATCCCACATATAAAATAGAGGAAGATGGGCACAGATGTTAGCTCAGGGCCAATATTCCTCGGCAAAAAGAGAAGGATTGGCAACTGATGTTAGCTCAGGGCTAATCTTCCTCAAAAAAAAAAAAAAAAAAGAAAGAAATTTCTGATTTACAATTGAAGTTCTTAGAAGGTGGTTTCCTGGCTTTGCCACTATTGAATACTGGTATTTACCGCATTTCTGGCATTGTAGTGGTGCCTGTGAGAGACAGACACTCAAAAGCATCGGACTGTTGATGGGTGGGTGGTTGGTCTAATGGAGCTGAGTTGTCTGCTGCTGTTCTGTGGTCTGAGGGAATGATGAAGCCATGAAGATGAGCAGAAAGATCTTGACAAGGTTGCTTTTGTTCCTGTAACATTTTACTCCTTTTCTCCCCTCCTTTCCTTTTTTTGCCAGGAAGCCAAAAAGAAGTATGACAAGGAGACAGAGAAGTATTGTGGCATCTTAGAAAAACACTTGAATTTGTCTTCCAAAAAGAAAGAATCTCAGCTTCAGGAGGTAAGAACCTTCACCAGTATCCTGAATACAGTGTTTCATTTTTACATGGTGCTGTGGATATGTGCTGGTTGCTATTTGCCCCAAAATCCTAGGTTGGGAGAGACCTCAGAAACCAGGAGCTTGCTCCTGATCCCTCGTCTGATGTCTGATGCCCAGATTACCTTTAAATCTTCCCACCCACACCACTTCCTCGTGGCTGCCCAGCTTGTCCACGGCAGAGGAACGTACTGCTAGTCAAGATCACTCGCCTCTTTCTTAGGCAGCCATAATTACCAGAATGTGCCTCCTCCTCTCAAACTGAGACCTGTTTTCCTGTTTCTCTCACCCTTGAGCTTGATTCTGTACTCTGTTACCTTACCTTTATGACTTCCTGCCTTATGTCAGTAATTTGAAATGTTGACATCTGAAACACTGGGGTCATCCTTTCTTAATGTTATTTATTTATTTATTTTTTAAATTTCAACCAGTACTTGACATTAGTTTTGTGGGTTTTTTTAAATCAGTATTTTATTGTCATTCATATGGTTTGTGTTTTGGTAACCTTGTTTTAAAAAGTTAAATTCTCTGATCTGCCCTTGGTCTTTTTGGATTTGCATGGGGCCTTTTTAAGAGTGCTTCACTTGGAAAGAAAAAAAAAATCAGCTTTGCAGCCATGGAACTGTGACCATTTTTATTTAGTTCATAGAGGTTTGCACGGTGATGGAGTTTATGTTTCTGGGAGACAAGGCAGTTTCCTAGTGGAACTGCTAATTTGGCTGCACGAGTGTCATCTTATTTAACTCTTACAAGTTGCCTGACCTTTTTCAGGTATGTCCTAAAGAGAGGCTACGGCTTCTAAGCTATCCCTCATTCTTAAATTTCCTTTCTTTTTGAGCAAATACTATGCCAGTACTTCTGTCAGGTGACAGTTCATATGAAAATGGCAGGTCAAAGGTTGAAAGCTGAAGGTAGTAACTCAGGAGACAGCGGAGTCCAGTTCCTTCCAACCAGAGTTGGTTACACATCCTCAGTTAGAATGTGCTGTTCTCAGAACTCTTTGCTTTGAAATGAGTGTTTAAACCAATTATTTGAGTGATGAATGAAGACTTAACAAGAACTACAGCAACAGCGAGTGTTTATGATGAACTTTGCAGATCAGCTCTTGGCCAGCCAGCCAACAGCAACTGAGTATTTGCTGTGAGCTGTACAAAGTAGAAAACACTAACCTTTCCTTGCAGCTCTTGTGGCTGAGTAGGGAAAAAGAGGCAAACACATGAGGAGGGAGGTGATTCTTAAAGTAGCATAGCTACTCAGGTAAATCTTGTCAAATGTGATTGTGACAGTTAGGAAGTGCTTATTTTCATTGGATAATGCATAAAAGGCTACTCCCAGTCCTACGTGGGGATATGGGCACTTGGACATACCCAAGGATGTAGATTGTCCATGATAAAAATGTAATTCCATTTAGGATCTGTCCTGATGCTCTCACTTTTTAGTTATCGTTCTAGCATCATTTGGCATTTAGGGTTTGGAAACTATAAGGAAAGTCTTTTTGGCTGCAGCTCACAACAACCAGATCAGGCCAGCTCCACAGTTTCTGAGCAGTTACATGACCATGCACTATTAGTGCAAGCCTTCGCAGGTGAGCAAGTGTGGGATTGTTGTAGCATCTACTGATATTGGGAGGCCCATGTACAGTTATCCTATAGGCATGGCATTCCCTAGAATGAGGGCACTTGTCCACGTGGTCTCTTCTCTCCAAGCCTGGGTATTGCTGACTTGGTCTGAGATGAGTCCAATATTTTCTTTTAGTGCCATGCCAATACCATCTCCCCCTGAGACAGCACAGTGTAGGGACCAGAACACTGGACTGGCAGCGATACCTTACTTCAAGGCCTGCTCTGCCATGTATTTGCTGTGTGATCTGGGACAAGTATTTAGTCTCTCTGAGCTTTAGTTCCTTTGTTCGTAAGATACTCATAAAATACCTTCCTGCCTGCTTCCTGTATGAGAAGGCAAATCATAGCTGCTATACACATATAAAGTGATCTCCCTGTGACTGGCCTATTCCTCCCCATCCCCTGTTCCCAAGTTGGATGGCATTCTTCCTGACTGCGTTAGTCTGTTCGGGCTGCTGTAACAGAACACCCAGAATAGACTGGGTGGTTTATAAACAACACATTTACTTCTCACAGTTCTGGAGGTGGGGAAGTCCAAGATCAAGGTGCTGGCAGGTGTGGTATCTGGTGAGGATCTGCTTCCTGGTTCAGAGAGGGCTGTCTTCTTATTGTGTCCTCACATGGCAGAAGGGGTGAGGAAGCTCTTGTGGTCTCTTTTGTGAGGACACTAATCCATTCACAAGAACTCCATCTTCCTGACCTAAGCACCTCCCAAAGGCCCACCTCCAAATGACATAGCACTGGGCATGAGGTTTCAACATATGAGTGGGGGGGAGGGGGACAACAGTCAGTCTATAGCACTGACTTTGTTAGTGTGTATCTTAGTGGACGTTTTTTCATCATGCTCTTTTGTTACAGTCCTTTGAGTTCTTGTCTTTTGCCCATTTGTTCCTTTTAAATACTTCGAGGACAAGAGTGGGCTGTAGGTCTTTCTTGCAAGTCCTGTTCTGTTCTCGAGCATTGCTTTTTAGTCATACTTGAGCTCCATTAAGTTGAATAAAAATTTCATGATAATCACAGCAGTAATGATAATACTTTTACGAACAACAATAATAGCAGCAAATATTTATTGGATGCGTATTTATGTACCAGATACTGTGTGGAGCACTTTATGTGGAATCTTCTCAAACCCTCACAACCACCCTATGTGGCACAGGTGTATTCCCTCTGTTTTACATATGAGGAGACTGAGGCTCAGAGATGTTAAATGGCCTGCCTGTAGCTAGTCAGCGAGGGTTTGCACCCTGGCTCCTGACTCGGGAGCCCTTTCTTTTAACCCAGCGTGCTCTTAGACTTCTCGCCTCTTGGGAGGGAAGGATGTTGCTCTGCTGCCTGCCGGCCATTATTCTTCAATGCCAATGTCCTGCAGATAGAATTGGAGAGAGGGAGAGACCTCCATGATCGTCTGGTTGAAGGAACTGCAGAGGTCAAGTGATTTGCTCAAGCTTTTCTAGCTATTTAGTGATGATTTTCTTCACATTTATTTAAAAATCAACTTTTAAGAACATCATTAAACATCTGTCTAGTACCTGTTTAATGAAATCTCATTATGCAGAGTTGTTTCCTGATCGCAGGGCTCTGAACTGAATACTTAAAAATTCTAGCCCATCCCTAGGTCCCTGGTGGGTGAAATTACAGGGCAGCGATGTGGAATGATACTGCCATCTAGTGGATGGTTTTTTAAAAGCTCAATGTATTCTTCAGTGCCTCAGAAGCTGGCTTCCAAGGCAATGTTCATTCGTTCAACACATATTCATTGGCCACTTCTGTGAAAGTATGTTCTGGCATTGGGTGTATTGTGGGGAGTGAAATGAATGATCTGCTTTCATGGAACTTACAGTCTAGGAGAATGTCTCTTTTCCAAGAAGACAGAATGGTTGGTGGGTCTCAGATAAGCTGGTAAATTTACAGTTTCTCAAGTAATAGGCAGGAGAACTCTTTTGAGTGGTTTGCTGGGTGGGGTGGAATTCCATTGCAGGGGGTGGTCTAAGGATGTGGTGAATTCTTTGGCCCAGAGAAGAGAGGCGGTGGCAGGAGAAACATACCATTCCACAGGGGATTTCTTCTAACGCTTCCTTTGGAAATGCATTGAATTATGCATTTCTTCTGAGTGTGGGTCATTGATGGCCACATAGAAATCAGTTCATTCATTCCTCAAACATCTGTTGAATGCTTACTGTGGTCTAGTGGAAAAATGAGACAAGGTCTTTGCTCTCACTGACTTTATTTTCTAGTAGGCAATACCCAAGAACAGAAGGGAATAAATAAGAATTTCACATTGCGATAATAAAGTAAATTGGGAGACAAGATAGAGACTCTCTGGGGTAACCTATCTAAAATAATGTCGTCAATGAAGGCTTCTCTAAAGAGGTAACATTTGAATGAGACCAGAAGGATGAGAAGGAGCAAGCTAAGTGAAAAGCTAGGACAGTGTTCTTTAAATTGTGAGTGTGTCATAAAAATCTAAATTACTGGGTCATGAAATAGAGTAGGCTAGAACAGGATGAAAGATAGGAAAGTGTGTTGCACTTAATTATAAATGTATGTTGATTGGGTCATTATGCAAAAGGTTTTTCTGGGGGCTGGCCTGGTGGCACAGAGGTTAAGTTTGCATGTTCTGCTTTGGCGGCCTGGGGTTCTCCGGTTCAGATCTTGGGTGCAGACTTACACACTGCTTGTCAAGCCATGCTATGGCAGACGTCCCACATATAAAGTAGAGGAAGATGGGCATGGATGTTAGCTCAGGGCTACTCTTCCTCAAAAAAAAAGGTGGTTCTTACTGTGCATCGATATTAAAAAAAATTGAATATTTATCTAGGGGAAGAAGTTTTCAGGCAAAAGGAACACCAAGTACAAAGGTTGAGTGGAAAGAGTTTGGAGTGTTAGAGGACAGGAAGGAAGCAGAGTGGCTGGAGCACAGTGAGGGTGGGACGGGTGGGCGGGTTGCAGAGGGTCTTGAGACCATCTTAGCAGGGGAAGGCGTTGAAGGGGCTGTGAGAACATCTGATTTAGAAGTTAAGAAAGGTATTCTGGCTGCTGGGTGGAGACTGGATTGGGAGGTGGAGAGGGGAGAGAATGAAAGCAGGGAGACCATTTAGCAAAGGGGTGTAGCTGCCCAGAGATGGTGTGGCTGGCTTGAGGTAGGAGCGGGGATTGAAGCCCATCTGCTCTGATGTTCCTGGTGATAACAACCACTGTGCACAGAACACTTCCTGGTTTTCAAATTGTTCACATCTTTAGCTTGTTTTCTCTTTGAAACAGCCCCACTCAGAGCAAGGGCAGATATTATCAGCTCCATCCTCCAGGTGTGGGAAGACACCCGGAGAGGATAAGTGACTCGAACAGGTCCCACCAGCTAGGAAATGATAGAACTGCAGCTCCATCCCAGGTGTTGCTGTCCTAGCTCTCTGACTGGTGATGGGCTCTGCTGTTTTTCTCAGAGGACTTTCCTTCTGGCTCCTTCCTCCCTACCTAACAGCAGGAGGCCCTTTGCAGATTTTCAGAATGACCCTTTTTTCAGCTGCAGTCTCAGTTGGCAAGCTCAAGCAGGGAGGATGTATGAGGTGTGTGTGGGTGGTCAGGGGAAGTCGATACATCCCTCGGTGTAAGTGGGTTTGATTTGCACTACAAGGAAATTAAAGGCCACAGGAATATATCGGACTTAGCTGGCAGGAGCCCAGGTGGAAGATGTGTCAGCCCCGTTGTTTAAACAGCCACTCCTGGGGGGTCAGCGGGTGGTGGCGGGGTGCAGCACTTTCTGAAACCATAGAGATCTGTCAGTGCTGAGATATCAACTTCCCCTGCTTGGAGGTTTAGAAAACGCCCCCGAGCTTAGGCCTTCATTTTGGTTTTGTTCAACAGTTACTCAGCAGACTGCCTCTGTGTATTAATATGTAAGCTGCCCTAGGAGGAAGTGGTAGCGGGAGACTTGAATGAATGCTTTTGGGCTCTTTTATAGCACTCTGTGCTTTACCAGAGTCTGTAATTTCTGTTTATTTACATGATTATTTGATGAACATCTCTTTCCTTCACTATGCTGTGAGCTCCATGAGGGAAGTTTCTTTTTGCTCAGGATAGGTGAATGAATGGATGGTTTGCCAAGTCCTTCAGATGTCAGGGTTACAATACCGTATTTGGTATAATGAAAGTATGGTTCTCTTGCAAGTTTCTTCTGTAGGAATCTTGACAAAGGAAGAAATGTTCCTTTGGGGGCTTTGTTTGTGTTAGTAAAGTATGTTATAGAATGGTTTCTGACTCCCTCATTTCTAAAGAAAACAATGTTTTGTTTCCTACTAGCAGGATATTAATTTTTATTTTTTAAAAAATTCACCTTTGGGGGCCGGTCCGGTGGTGCAGCGGTTAAGTGCGCATGTTCCGCTTTGGTGGCCCGGGATTCTCCAGTTCAGATCCTGGGTGCGCACATGGCACCGCTTGGCAAGCCGTGCTGTGGTGGGTGTCCCACATATAAAGTAGAGGAAGATGGGCACGGATGTTAGCTCAGGGCCAGCCTTCCTTAGCAGAAAGAGGAGGATTGGCAGCAGTTAGCTCAGGGCTAATCTTCCTCAAAATAAATAAATAAATAAATAAAAATTTACCTTTATTTCTTTTTTTATCCTTGAAATGTGCTTTCAGTATAATTATCTGCTTTGAAAGAATGAGTTGATGTAGCTGCTCTGTGGACAGAGTAAGAACTTAATAGTGATAGTTGAGGTACTTCCCAGCATGGCATCTTGTTACTCCATACATACTCATTTTCTCCCTTGGGGTCTAGATCCCAGCTCAATGGCTTTGTTGTATTCAGGTGTGGGCTTTCCCAGGCCACACACCTGCACAGAGGGAGAAACATAATTACTCTGCTTGGAGTAAAGTGACTGTTTATCCTTGTCACAAACAAAGTATGTGGGACTTGTGTCCTTTTCTGAGGTCCCCTGCCTTCTAGCAGTTTGTTTTGCTTGTTAGGAAGGCGGGACCGGGATAGCCCTGCAGGTTGTCTTTTTCTCTTTAAAAATCTGTCTTCCGTGGAACCCAGGTCTGCTCCAGGGTTGGGGGTGGCGTTACGGCCTAGAGGTTTAAGGACGATCAGGGGTTTTGGAAGCAGATTGAGCAGGAGAGAAACCCCAGCTCTGCCCTGCACCAGCTGTGTCAGGTTGCTTAATGTTAGCAGACTTCATTCCTCCTGTAAATTAGATAATATCTTCTTTTTAGGAACTTAATGAGGGTTAGATAACTAAAATTAATGAGGTTTGAAATAAGGTAACAGGTACAGCTATGGGCGTGGTGCCTGGCACAGTCAGTGCTCTGCTAACCATTATCATTATTCTTATCTCTGTTTCATGTTATTCGATTTATTTTTTAAGACCATCTCCAGAGATATTTCTGACCTGCTTGCTGAATGCTCTCTTTGGGAGTGACTTGATTTTTCTCTTAAATTCCGTCTTGTTTGTAGGCAGACAGCCAAGTGGACCTGGTTCGGCAGCATTTCTATGAAGTATCCCTGGAGTATGTCTTCAAGGTGCAGGAAGTCCAAGAGAGGAAGATGTTTGAGTTTGTGGAACCTGTAAGTAGATTAATGATGTACCCATACTTCATCCCCACCCCTCGTTCCAACTACCTGGATTACAAAATGCTCCAAGTTACTGATGAAGAGGTTGACCAGCCCTGATACTGTGCCTTCTTGCTAAGTAACAGTGCTTTGTCAATCTTGCTGTCCTGGATTCTTCCCAGTAGCCAGTCCTGTACAACCACAGCGAGGGAGATAGCACTGTCAGCAGTAGTTGCTTCCTCTAGCCACCCTGTGTTGTCCTGTTTGGTTTCCAGGTAGAAGTAGTGGAAGGAGGGGAGAGGAGGAGTTTTCATCAATCAACGGTGATCACAATAGTGATTACACTTTAACTCCCCAGCCCCACCCTGCAAATAATCCAGATGTAGTAATAACCTAAGGAAATAGGGAAATAGACTTGATAACTTTTCCCTTTTTGCTGTTGGAATTCAAAGCCCCTCCTTACCCATTCATGTGTTAAAAGATTCTATATAAAGCGATTTCTCACTGTAGCTTTGTTCTAACCAAGCAGCGTGGAGATTCTGCCGAGTGCACCATGGTGGGGTTTGGACTTGGGCAGAGTGTCCCAGTGGACGTGAAAGGTTTAGTGTGGGAACAAGTCTGGCTGTGGTTTCGGCCACCCCAGCGTGTTGTGGTTTCGTGCAGACGTGGTGCTGCTCCACCTGCTGTGGCGCTGGTGTTCAGAATCCACAGCAGGAAGACTTCACAGGAACACTAAAGAGCATATTGGCTTCAACTTAAAACTATTGCAGACCTTTTCAGCCAAAATGCAGCCTCTGATTTAGACCCAAGCCTGGGGTCTCTATACAAATAAGATTCTTAACTACCTAGATTTAAGAAAGCATGGCTTTTTAAAGCAAATAAGAATAAAACTATAAGAAACTGAAAGAAAATGATCACTCTTTTTAGTAAAGAGTGTTCTGTGCCCCATTGCTAACTTATAAACTTTTGGGATGCTTTTTAAGGCATGTAGATTAGCTAGTAGTTTCATCAAGCCTCGAGGTGGCTGTGGAGTCTGATGCCTACGACTTTTACTATATTGGAACTATGATCTCGGGATTCTCTCCCAACTACCTCATCTGGCAAATTCTGTAAAGTCTTTAGTTAATTCATTCTTCTTATCTGAATGTTGAAAACTATAGAGCCAGCTTCCTATGTAGCAGTGGACTCTGCCGTGGTCTCAGGTCAAAATCCCTGTCTGTCTGCAGGGTCTGTGAGGCACAGAGCTCTTTGAGAGCCGGCGTTTCAGTCAAAGGGTTACTGAAGATTCATCTCCTGTGGTCAGGGCAGGAATTGAAACGCTGCCACATAGAATTAGCCTTTGGCATTTTTATCTGCTTTTACTAGAATTTCTAGAGGGGAAAAAACAGTGTGATTCTAATAATCTTTATGTGCACATTGATTGATATTATTCTACAGTTGCCTGATTTTGATCAGTTGCATCCTGCATTTTTAGGTGAGATTTTTAGTTGTCTATTTTCATCTCTCAGTATGTGTTCCTAGTGAGTGCCAGGTATTGTATCTGTTAGCTTTTGCTACATAACTAACCACAAAACCCCATACAACAGCAGACATTTATTTCTCACATATCTGCGGGGTTCAGCCAATCTGGCTAAGCTCAGCTGGATCACTGCTGATCTGGGTGGGCTCTCTTCCTCCTCCTCCTTTTCTTCCTTTTTTTATTTTTAAGGAAATCTACAAGGATTGATCTTTCTATTTCCTGGCATTCTGCTGTAGTGTACAGTGTCTTGGGTGTCTTGGGAGGCAGTATAGCATCACTGTTAAGGACTCTAGAGCTAGGCTGCCTAGATTTAAATCCCAGTTCAGCCGTTGTGCATTCTTGGGAAAGTTAATTGATTTCTCTGAGTCTCAGTTTCCTCATCTGCCAAGTGGGTATAATAATACCACCTACCTTATAAAGATGTTATGAGAATTAGCTGAGTTTATCCGTATAAGATGCTTAGAACAGAGCTAACCTACTTAGCATTCAATTATTATGTAATTGCTAACTAGTGCCGAGTTAACAATTATTGTTTATTCTGAAGTAGAGGCATAATATGTCAGCTTTGACTACCCAGGGTCTCCTCAAATGAGCAAATGAGTCAAGTGCCAATATTAACAGGGCCTACCTGTTTTAATATAAAAAGTCTTAGTAAATCTAAAAGCATTTATCTACTGAATACCTCAGAAAATGCTGAAGACCCAGCTGCTGTGTGTGAGTTTCTCACAACCTCACTGGGGAAGCAGTAATCTGTATTTTAGTAAGCTCTCCAGGTGATTCTGCCACACATTAAAGTTTAATGTTAAAGTTAAAGAGCCAGTGGCTTAGATTGTTCAAAAGAAGCACATGAAATAGCAATTGATAATCTTAACAGAAACTGTGTCATGTACTGTGCTAATACCTGCTTTACCTACATTATGTCATTCAATCTTGTAACATCTCTGGGAGTAGATATGTCTTTAGCTCTGTTTTTTTTTTGCTGGATTAATATTACCCAGATATTAATCTATTGCCAATCTTCCTCTTTCTCTTTTCACCTCCACAGCCCCAGTACATAGTTGTATATTCTAGTTGTAAGTCCTTCTAGTTCTTCTGTGTGAACTGCCACCAGAGCATGGCAACTGATAGATGACTGGTTTGGTTCCACACCTGGGAATCGAACATGGGCCACCGAAGTGGGGCGAGCTGAACTTTAACCAATAGGCCATCAGGGCTGGCCCCTATCTCTATTTTTAGATGAAGAAATGGAAGCGCATTTATTTACTTCTCCAAGGTCACATGTAGTAAATAGCAGAACTGGAATGGTCTGGCTCTTTATCCGTATGAAACAGCATTTGATTGCTTACAGGTGGAAAGGAAACCAGCAAGAAATCTATGGAATTAAATTGCTGGGGTACCTGGGATGGAGTATTCATATTTTGAGTTGGCTGCAGTCAAGGGAATCTTCCAGCTATTCAGGGAACTTCCGTGCACATTGACTATGTTCATTTGTTTCTTAGAAAGTAACTTCAAGTACCGGGATGTTATTGACCTTCAGAAAAAGAAACAAAATTTTAGTGTTCCAAGGAAGAAAAATCAGACTACTGGGATCTAAGCCATGTATTTTTTTTTGTGTGCCCTGGAAACCTTTATTTTGTTGTTGAAGTACTAAATGTTCTGGCGATTTGGATTGCAGGTAATGACATACTGGCCTCACGAAGGCAAAGCACGTTCTGTTTGTTCTCTGAGTTTTCATAATTGAAGGTTACCCAGTGCTACGGAGAGCTCATTCTCCACATTCATCAGGTTCCGCATCCTCTGAGTTTCACTTCCTGGATGTTTCTTGCTGCTGTGCCTTCCTGTCCTTTCTCACTCCTTCTGCCCCTTTGCAGATCTTCCTTCTTTTCCCTCTGGTCTGTTATGTCCTGTCATGGGCCTCCCGCTTCTCCAGTCTGGCCTGGACCCTGTCACCACAGTACATCTTCTCACGTATCAGTTTGATTATATCCCTCTTGCTGAGCAGCTCCTGCTGGCACTCCTGTGCTAATAAGCCCATTACATAGATGATCCCCATCTTTACCACAACCCAGTGGCATAGTGGGTAGCATTATTATCCTCCTGTAAATGATGAGTCAGAGGGAGTTTCATGGCTCAACCAGCCCGGCTTTTCATCAGTCTACTTCTGTCCTTTTTGTGGTGTGCATGAATGATTCTTGGTAGCTACATTTGTTTCCTAGGGTTGCTGTAACAAAGGACGACAACCTAGGTGTCTTAGAACAACAGAAATTTATTGCCTCATACCTCCAGGGGCAAAAAGTCCGAGATCAAGGTGTCAGCAGGGCCATGCCCGCTCTGAAGCCTGTAGGCGAATGATCCTTCCTTTCTCCTCTGGCTTCTGGTGGTTTGCTGGAAGTATTTGGCATTCTGCTTTATTGACGCGTCACTCCTGTCCCTTGTCTTCACATGGCTGTCTTCCGTCTGTGTGTTTCTCTGTGTCCAAATTTCCTCTTTTTACAAGGACACCAGTCATTTTAAAATAGGGCCTAATGTCTTCATTTTAACTTAATTACCTCCGTAAAGACTCTATTTCCAAAAATAAATCACATCCTGAGGTACTGGAGATGAAGACTTCAGCTCATCTTTTGGGCGGGGACACAAATTCCTCCCTTAGTAGTAGCTCTCTCCTGTGGATGAAAACAACCTAAATTTATCAGATAGTCCAGGATGATGTGGCCAACACTAAATGAAGCAGTTACCTTTTTGCTTATTTTTTTAAAAAATAAATTATATCTATGTTGTCAGCTATGAAATAGGGATAGATTTTTCTTACGGTTAGTCTCTGAGGAATACAAGGATGGAGAGAAGGCAAAGAGAGGTAGGGAAGGTCTCTCTTTGGTCTTTCCTTTGTCGTGCTCTGATTTTGTGTCCTGACTGTTTAGGGAGGAGCCTGGGTGGATGTGCTGACTTCTCTTATTTGATATCTGAGGTGAGGCTGCAGTGAGCTCTGTGTGTTGAGTGTTGAGTGGAAGCGTTTCTCTGAGGCAGACAGATCCTTCCTTCTCTGGAGTCCTTCTGTGGGCCCCACCTAGCCCCTTAGTACTGGACTTTCATTTCCGCCTGGGTAATAGGTTCAAAGGTTCATCCAGTTTGTGGGAAGGGGATGTTAAGGAGCTGGGGGAGGGAAGAAAAGATGCTACAAGGGGAGAAGGAAGGGGAGTGGGCCAAAGATAACAATATCTCAGGAATCATTTCCTGTAGAAAAAAGGACAATCAGCCATGCTACCAAAGGAAGTGAAACCAAAATAAATATTAGCAACTCTCTGCCTTTGGAGCACTTTGTGTGTGTGTGTGCCCAGGGGATGTCTTAGCTGTGTGAGAATATTTAATTACCCTGGGCAAGAGAGGCCCTGTTGACTTCTTAAAGTCAGCGTTAATAGGGAAATGACCCTAGAGTTAGCTGCTGCTCTTCATTATTCTCCAGTGGAGGATGGCTCACTGCCTTGGAAAAGTGACAGTTCATAGCGTTCAAGGACAGCAGGAAGGGAAGAGATAAGAAAGAAGAATTTTCATTGTGAATACTAGCACTAGATTTGGCATAAGAACCCCTTCTTCTTTATTGCTAGAGCCATCTAGAAGGAAAATTATGGACCTTCCTCTCAAGGTATTTTATATAGACTACGTCCAAAGCCTTTGGTCATCTTTGAAGAAAAGAGTTCATTATTAGTCTTTGGTGACTGTGTGGCTTACCACTCATTCGTTGATTTGTTAGGGATCTGTATTTGGTGCCACTAGATGTTTTTATAGCCAGAGGACCCAGAAATGCCTGCTCCCTGACCTCCCACGAAGATCTAAGGGGATAGATGCTCTGGGGCTAATGGCAGTGGGAAAGATACTGTAATGTTATAGGCTGGGTTTTGCTGTAGAGCTCTTTTGATGACCTGGGAGGGGCGTGTGGCTTTGTTGGAAGACAGGTCTCTCCTCTGACCTCAGACAAAGTAGCATATACCTTGGTGCTTGCCATTCCTGCCATGAGCAAAGTGTGAGAGGACAGGGGTGGGATGAGTTCCCTTAACCATCATTGTTAGGGCTGCCTCTCAGGAAAGGAGAGTTAGGTGAAAAAAAGTGAGATTATGTTTAACAAGCAAAGGCATGTTCATTTAGGGACTGGAAATTAAGAACAACAATGTAAGTTAAGCAACTGTGTCATGGTGTAATGTGTTAGAGGCGGGTCGGGGGGTGGTCAGCGTGGACCACTCAGAAAGGGGAATCAGCACTGAGAGGTTCAAGTTAGAACGCAGACAGTCCCCGAATGCAATAGAGCTGAGCTTGTGATAGAGCGAGGTTCTGGTCCTTCTGAGCCTCGTTCAGGCTTTGATTATAATCCTTTCTTCAGGTTGGGATTTGGAGCTGAGGAGAGAGCTGTAGAACGAGGGAAGGGGCCAGGAAAGCATAACAATAGGGAGGTTTGCATGTAGCTCTGCAAGGAAAGACTGCAGGAGCATTTATTCAGCCTGGAGAAGTGAAAGCTGGCAGGGGCTGGGGCGGAACATCAATAGTTTGTAAGGCGTGTTGTGTGCCTTGTGGTGAACAGATGTTTTCCCTCTTCACTGAAGAGAAGACTAAACAAGGAATGGGCTTATTACCTTTTAGCCCGAGGGGATTTAAATGAGCATTTAGGGAGACCATGGTAACTGAAAACATGGGGACATGGGAATATTTTAATAAAGGAATCCATAGTGTTTACTTTGAGATAGTTTAGGGAAAGCACAGAAACACTTGAGCTCAAGTCTGCTCTGGATGAGTTACTTTGATTTGATTTTGCCGGTTAGACTGCAG
This sequence comes from Equus quagga, assembly GCF_021613505.1. Taxonomy (NCBI): domain Eukaryota; kingdom Metazoa; phylum Chordata; class Mammalia; order Perissodactyla; family Equidae; genus Equus; species Equus quagga. Next base: position 76,358,040 of record NC_060273.1, on the reverse strand, counting down.
ACTCAGGACACACCTGCTTCCTTGCCTCCCTTCTTGTTGGTTTTCAGTATAACCACCCCCTTCTGCATTATAACCTGATATTACAAATTTACTAGAAAGAGACTGAGTTGGAGCCCTGATCTTCAGTTTCTGATGAAATGATTTTCTTAGGAGGTGGTGAGGCTCACAGGGTAAAAGCTTGGGTGCTGGTGCCAAGGAGACCTGGTTTCAAAGCCTGGCTGCTGCTTGCTGTGTGTTTTGGGGCAAGTTACTCAACCTCTCTGAATGTGCCTCCTCGTTATTAAAATGGAGATAACAGTCACAGTTACTTCATAGGTGGTTGTGTCTATTCAGTGAGACAGGGCATATAAAGTTACAGTGCCTGGCATGTAAGTAGTGCTCAGTAAAGATAGCCATTATTGTTACTTTGTTCTAGACTTTCAAACCAGGGTTGGGAACTCAGCTGCAGCTACATACTACCTCTGTAACATGCTTATGTGAACTCTGCCTTCTTCCTTCATTGCAGCTACTGGCATTCTTGCAAGGACTCTTCACTTTCTATCACCACGGTTATGAACTGGCCAAGGATTTTGGCGACTTCAAGACACAGCTGACCATTAGCATACAGAACGTGAGTGGGCAAAGGGGCAGGCTTCCTTTTCCTGGTTAAGGAAAGGAAAAAACAAAGTGTGGGTCTGGTTGCATAGAAATCACCTATCTGCACTGGAATGCAGATGAGGAGGATGGTCTTGCTTGAGTTCAAAGGGTACTGGGGGGGCCAGGCATTTCTAGGGTGCTTGGTGGTCCCAGGTTAGGGCATCGTCCTCTTATCCATTATTTCAAAGCACTATTTATGTTCTTGGAAGTGTTGCTGATGATTATGTTTAAATCTGTAGCCCGAGAGTCAGGATTTTCTTTGGCAGTAGAGGGCCCAGCCCAGCCCAGCCCAGCCTCCCTTCTGTGCATCGAGCTGCCTGGCCACACGAGACTTTGGAGAGTGTGTTTAGGGGCTGGGGGATGGGAACACATGCTGGCCTCCGGCTCAAAGGATGTGCTCTTGTTCACCTCTTAGTAAGGCTGACAGGAAATCCAAGTCAGTGTGGTTTAGTCCCCATCTCCTTTCTCAAATTTTAGGCGGCAGGACCGTTTGGTGCTCAGAATCCTGCTTATGGCTCTTTGATTTGCAGTTACTGGGGCTTTAGCCCCGTTTTTTAGTGTGCGACAGGGTCGTGTGAGTCTGCATGTTGTCTTTGTCCCTAGACCGTCCTTTGTAGAGAATAAACCCAATTGCGTCCTTGTGGGTTGTATTTTGTGGCTTTTCGAAGCCTGGGGCTTGCCCCGACTTGATTCTCTGAGTTGTCTTTGAGAACAGGAAGTTGCAGAGTCTCAGAGAAGGTTTCACGAAGCGTGGCTTCCCTTAGGCCGGCTTCCTCAGAGGCCAGACTCTGCAGTGGAGATTTACATGTAGCAGGTTTACAGGAAGCAGTGTCAGCAAACACACCTGTGAGGCTGAGGGCAGCAGGCCCTGCAGGAGGAGATGTTGAGCTGTGATGCAGTTGCAACAGAGGCCTCAGTCAAATGCCGTGGGCACCCTGGAGCTGGGATGGTCCTTCAGAGTGGCCGAAGAGAAGCAAGGGGGCCAGGCTTTTGACCCCTTCTCCTTTTGCCCCTAGCCTCAACTAGTCATTGGGTGCAGGCTGCCCTGGAGTAACCAGGGCAAGTAGTAACCTTGAGTGAAGCAGCTCCCTTTTGAGGGGGTACTCATCTGTGAGCCATCAGCAAGCAACATTCCCTGTAGCTGGAGAAAGGAGTACCTCGGTCCTGAAGGGGAGCTGGGCGGGTACCCTCTCATGGACCATCTGAATCAGAATCACCTGGGATGCTTATTTAAAATGCATGTTTCTGGGTCCTGAGATACTAAATTAATCTTCAGGGATAAGACCTGGGCATTTACATTTTCTCCAAGTTCCTCAGGTGATTTTGATGTCCCTACAGTTTGAGAGGCATTGTGGTATAGGGCTTTAAGGCCAAAGTATATTTTTTGAAAGTGAATATTTAACTAATTCCTAGATGGCTGAATGTTCCTGTTCTTGTTTTAGATCTAAGGATTCAATTGGTTGATGTTCTGAACTGTTACGAGATGGGAATAGCCTTTTGTTTCTTTGATCTAAATAAAATTCCTTTCATCCTAGACACGAAATCGCTTTGAAGGCACCAGGTCAGAAGTGGAATCACTGATGAAAAAGATGAAGGAGAATCCCCTCGAGCATAAGACCATCAGTCCCTACACCATGGAAGGGTACCTCTACGTTCAGGAGAAACGTGAGTGCCCCGACGACTACCAGCTTGGGGTGCACTCATGCCTTCTGCTCAGAAGGTGGGGGGTGTATCCAGTAGTGCCTGGCCTAGAGGAGTGTTCTATAAATATAGGTTTGGATGAATGAGAGTTATTTTATAGTTCAGTTTGCTAGGGGAAGGCTGATGTCCACAGGTCTTGTCTACCTCCAAGTGATGTATTCTGTTTTCTTTGTACCTGGGACTTCCCTGAAACCTGGAATTCACTGAGGCTCTGGGGTGGTTCTTCTCTCCCTGGTGTCACTCTACTCTTGAGGTGCCTGTTCCCTTCATTTAGCTCAATATACCATAGCCTGGGCAGAGAGGCCTTGGCAAGGTCTGGCATGCTACACCTTATTGTCTATAAGCCATCATATCCTTTGATGGATTTAATATTTAGTGATTTTGTTTTCATTTGAGACTTGTTTCATCAAGGCCCACACAATCATGACTTAGACCTTCCCCTCTTCTCTTCAACTCCTGTCATTCCAACACTTAAATTTTATGAAAAGTGGAAACAAAAGCTTGCTCTGAGAGCTGGGAAGAAGATCCATTGCCCTGCCGATAGGATGTCAAGGGAAGAAATGCCAGGTGCTGACATTTCCATGATGACTCACCGACTCGAGCATTAGGCCTGGGGAAGCCTTTGTGACGGGGCCATGCTATGGGCTAGCACTTCCAGACTTAGTTCATGTGTGCAGTGCGAGGGAGAAAGGAAAGTGAATTGTGAATTGTTCTTTAATGGATAGTTCTTCTAGTCTCCCACCCCTGCTTTCTTGGCTGGGCACATTATTCTTCTCGGATTTTTGCTGGTTTTGTGCTCTTTCTTGTCCTTCTGTTGAATTAGGGTTAGGCAAATGTCTTTGCTCCTGGAAGCTTTCTGATGGAAAACAACTAGACCAGTTGGTTTCAGAGATTATTCTGTTTAATGATGACTCAGAAATTTGCTTGGGTTTAAAATTCTTCCCTGGTGACAGTGGGGGCAGTAGTGGGGTTGAGGGTTAGAGTGTCGGTTGTGATGAGGGTTTTATGTCTCTTATTTTTACAGGGATGAGCTTGTTGAGATTTGTAAGAAATGGAAGCTACTTTAGTTGTGTGTTTCATACACACCTAAATATAAGGTGATGCCTTCTTTGCCCAGTAAGAAGATTGACCCCGAAAAGTTGAAGGTCAACTTGAAAATATAAATTTTTAGGACTGCGAAAATATAGTTCAGTGTTCACTTGTAATACTTAATTTATTCATATTGCTCACTTACGTATATAAAATCAGTATTGCTCTTTGCACTTTCCTGTTACATTATACAGTGTTCAAATATGTCATATACTTTTTCAACATTAAAGTCTTGATTATCATCAGAGCCACATTTTGATTCTCTAACACAGCATGTCATTGACATACAGCCTTTTTTCTATTTGAAAGTTTATGTAATGTTATTTTGAAATAATTTCAAACTTACAGAAAGTTTCAAGAATAGTGTAAAGGACAATCATATGACCTTTACCCAGATTCACGAGTTTTTACCATTTTTCCACAATCGTATCATTCTTTCTCTCTGTAAGGGTGTGTGTGTGCACATCACAGTCACAGATACACCTTTTAATTTTCTGAACCATTTGAGAGCAAGTTGTGTACACCATGCTCCTTTACTTCAGTGTATTTTCTAAAACTAAGGATGTTCTTTTATGTAACCACAGTACAGTTACCACATCCAGGACTCTAATGTTGATGAGATAGCTAATCTAAATGATAGTCCATATTCCATTTTTGTCAGTTGTCCCAATAATGCTCCCATAAAGCATTTTGTTTTCTGCCAGTATAGAATTTCCTACTGCATTTTGTAATCATGACTTTAGTCTTCTTTAATCTGGAACAGTTCCTCAGCTTTACTTTGTCTTTCATGACGTTGACATTTTTGAAGGATATAGGCCAGTTCTTTTAGAGAATTTTCTTCAGTGTGGTTTTGTCTAGTGTTTCTTCATGAATAGATTCAGGTTATGCATCCCTGATCTAATCCTACGTAAGTAACTGTATTCTTCCTGGGTATCACATCTCGAGACCAAGGATGGCCATCTGCCCCTCCATGGTGATGTTAATTTTGATCACCCAGTCAAGATGTTGTCTTGTTTTTCCACTGTGCTGTCATTATTTTTCCTTATAACTAATTAGCAATCTGTGGGGAGACACCTTAAGACCATATCCTTCTCATCAAATTTTGCCTCCCATAGAGTTAGCATCCATTGACAATCCTGGTCTGAACCATCTTTACTGTGATGGTTGCAAAATGGTGATTCTCAGCTCTGCCACTCCCTCCACATTTAGTAGTTGCCATTCAGTGTACTGTAAGGAAGTGACTTCCTTTCCTTCCTTCTACCTTCTGTCCTTCCTGCCTGCCTTCCTTCTTTCATCTCTCCATCCGTCCATCCATCCATCCATCTGTCTTTCTATTGTCAGTATGGACTTATGGATTCCTATTTTATTTATTAAGCTAAATCCATTACTATCCTTATTTTGGTGCTAGAATTGTCTAAGATACAGTATTTTTCAAATCTTTGTGGTGTGCTATCACTGGAATTTTTTCTCGAAGCCATGAAAATACATTAGAATGGTTGATATTTTCATTTTTCCTTGATGCTCCAATGTAGACACTTACTGTATTGCTTTTTAAGTTTACTAAGTGACATCCAACACTTGCAGTGGGCATTCATACCCTGAAAAATAGTTATTGAATGTCTGCTAAACCTCTTTTCACATTGTTACTTTTTTTTTTTTTAACCATTTCTGCTGTGTGATCTCTGTAAGCGTCTATGACTAGTATTGATTGAGGTCCTTGCAGGCTAATAATGCCTTTTTCTTCTAATAGTACTTTGTCGTTCAAAATAATTGGCCAAGCACCAGGTGAAATCAGAGACTTTGTCAGAATATGACTGTAGGGCATCTCTCTCTTTCCCGAGGGACAATTTTGAGGGCAAACTCCTTAGATTACATTTGGGCATTTACAGTCACTTCCATTCTGCATCTCTGATGTCTCTGAGTTTTCCTGTCTGCTTTTCACATCTTCTTGAGTTCTGCTAAAGTGAAAATTAGGAGTTTGGAAGTAGGTCAGAACCCCTATATGCCTGCACACAGAGTGGCAGCACAGCTGTGTGGGAAGCATGAAGTTGTCATACCAGATGGGAGCAGTGACAGCACTTTGAGGAGCATTTCTGTGTTCTTTCCTCAGTCATCTTACTCCTGTCAGGGGAGTGAAAGAAGACTTCACGTGGAGAGTGATGATGGGAAAGTGAATTAATTTCCCCAGGGAACCTCTACTTCCCTTATATTTTAAGACCCATTGGATGCAGCATTTAGTGGGAAACAGTCTTCTTTGGTCCCTGGGGAAAGCCCTGGGTTGGTTCCATTTCCAGGCTGTGGGATCAGATTTCTGCCCATTCTAGTCTAGCTGATGTGGAGAATATATTGCCCCAGAAACAGTTTAAGGGAAGGCTGAGTGTTGTGTGTTGTGTGTTTCTCCGGCATGCAGTGGACATGTAGACATGTTTTATGGAAACATTACCTTGCAGGTCACTTTGGAACCTCTTGGGTGAAGCACTACTGTACGTATCAACGAGATTCCAAACAAATCACCATGGTACCATTTGACCAAAAGTCAGGAGGAAAGGGGGTGAGTTCATTTTTTAAATTTCATGCTTGATTTGCTTGGCTAACATATGATGATTATAATGCACGTATAAAGTAACACCTCCAATGTTTCACTGTAATTTTGTTCATTTTCATACAGTAGTTCAGGAGGCACAGTATCCTAAAAAGTAACATAAGGTAATTATTCTTAGCTCTAAGTTATATTAGGAATTGCAATTAAGGATTCTTGTATTTCACATATATACAATATTAAGTGTGTCCAATGTGTTTAGATGCTAGAAATTCTTGGGTGACCTCATCCTGTGAATCTGATTCATGTCACTCTCACTTGATACCTGGAGGGCAGCCAGTTGGCAGTTTAGATGATTCGGTTATCTCTTGCTCTGTCACGGATCACCCCAAAACTTAGCGACTTTTAAAACAAAATCAATCATTTTAGTGTTTCTCACAGTTTCTGTGGGTCAGGAATTCGGCAAGCATTCGGGTGGGTGGTTTGGGCTCGGGGTTTCTCATGCGGCTCCACTCAGATGGTGAGTAGAGCTGGAACAGTGAGGATCTGTAGCAGCAGCTCAGGGCTGCTCAGACATAGCTTTCTTCCTTTCTCCTGCTCTCGTCCTCTCGTCTTCGCTTCCCTCTTGCCCTCTTGCTCTGTACAGTCTCAGGGCCTGTCCATCTGGTCTCTGTGGGCTAGTTTGGGCTTCCTCACAGCATAGTGGCCTCAGGGCAGCTAAAGGTTTCAAGAGCAAGTGTTCCAGCCACGAAAGCAGGACTGGGTTGTCTTTAATGACCTAGCCTTGGAAGTCATTCTGCCTTACTTTTATCTTCTCTGTTGGTAGAAACAGTCACAAAAGCCCATCCAGTTTCATTGGGAGAGGATGCAAACGCTGCCTCTCCATGGGAGGAGTGTCAAAGTCACATCGTATGAAGAGCATTGGGATGGGAGATATTCTTGTGGCCATCTCTGGAAGGCGTGGCCAGGCTGCCTCAGGCTCCCTGGGTCACTGCTGTTGGGAGCTCCTGGCTGTGCTCCAGCGGTGCTCCTCGCCTCTGGGCACCTCACTGATTCTGAGTGCGTTTCCTTTTCAGGTGGCCTGTCTTTTCTCTCTGGCTGCTCTTAATTGCTTCTCTCCTTTTTTCTTTCATTATTCTACTTTTCATTATGATGGTCCTATGTGTAAAATGTTTTTTCCCCAATCTGTTGTGCTTGGGAATTTTTGGCCTTTCTAGATTTGAAGATTGGTGTCTTTTAGTAACTTTGGAAAATTCTCACCAGTTATCACTTTGGATTTTGCCCCCGCCCCGTTCTTTCTATTCTCTCTTTCTGGAGATATTTAAGTATTTTTAATAAAGTATTTCTATTTTTCATCTCTTTGAACCTCTGGACTCCAGTCTGGATAATTTCTCTGGTTGTATCTTTAGTTTAAATAATTTTTCAGCTGTGTTTGATCTGTTGATAGGTTAGACCTCTATAAGCATTCTAACCCTGTCCTCTCTGTGGTGCATTTTTGTGCAGCATGTTGGGTCTGCACGTGTGTGGGCATTACAGTATAGAGGCTAAGGACACTGGCTTTGAAATTAGACTGCCTGGGTCAGTGATGTTAGATGCTAGTAACATCATTACTGTTAGCTACTCTGCCATGCTGCCCCCTTTGCTCTCTACCTCTTCCAGGTTTTTTTCCTGGCTTTCTTTTACTTAGGTCAGTATACAAGGGTTTATCAGCATCTCTTTTCCTTCCCTGTATCAAAGCAAAAAAAGCCAAAGCCCTTTTAATGTTGCTTGTCTGGGGTGGAATAATCTCCAGAAAACAGACATGTTAAAGTATCAAAACAGAAATTACAGAGTTAGAAGGAATATTAAAACTCTGTGTTAATAGGTGTCCTCTAGTATTCATGAAATGGAGATGGAGTGAGGTCTGCCCTCCTTGGATTGAGTCAGTCCTTTCCAACTCTTAGTCCTTGTAGGAACCAGCTTCACTGAATTATTCTCTCACACAATCTTTACTTGGGTGCTTTTTGTCTTGTGCTTTCTTAACCCTGTAATGAAGAACTCTCTTGTATTTTCTCTGCTCCTTTCTTATCACACTTGAAAGTGAAGGGCAAAGGCCAATTATGGTGGATGTTTGGGACTCCTAATACTTTGGTGAGATAATAGTAAGCACCTCACCGAGTTGTTAAGAGCTTTATATGAGTTTGTGTATATAAACTTCTTGGGGCAGAGCCTGGCACGTGATGAGTGCTTTATTAGGAGCTTGATATTACAATAAATAATTTTCCTAATAATTTCTTATCTTTATATTATGTTTTATAGTTTTATAAGTCTTTTTATTGTCCTATATTATCCTGTTTGATCCAGTTTTCCTCCTTTATAAAAGAAGAAATTGAGGTTCAGAGAGAAAAAATGAATGATTTATAAGGCCATGTAACTAATGAATTATCGAGCTGGTACTCAAACCCTGATTCTGGAGTCTGCATCTCCTGATTCTGAGGCCTATAATAATAGTAATAATAATTTTCTATATATATATATATATATATAAATAATATAACAGCTTTCCCTGACGTCACTCTGTTTCTTCAGGGTGGTGGAAGTATGCAGACTGGCCCTCTAGAGATGATGTCTTCTCAATTTAATACAGAGACTCATGTGATATCTTTATATATGTGTTTGTACAAAGCTCTCCAGGAGCTGGAAGTAGACGTAACATAGATAATAGGGTGTTTTCTTTTCCTAACATGATTTTTCTCCACCCTTTCTCTCCCTTCACTGTCCCTTTCATTTGGATTATTTTCCTTTAACAGTACTCGCTTTTCTCTTAGCTTTGGTTCAGGAGATGTGAGCAGATTTGCTCCATCCTCTTGGAGACCAGACCCCGTGTGTGGTGAAGGAGAATTCCCCGCATCTTACCCTCTGAGATGAGGCAGCTCCCTGCAGGAGCTCGGAGCAGCCCACAGCTGACCCTGTCTCTTCCTCTGCCTGAAACCCTTCATTATTTTCCCACTGCTCTCAGGATAAGACCAGACCACAGCCAGCATACTCTGGCCCCTGCCTCCCTCAACCCTTTCTCATTCCACTTTCCCTCTTGCTCTGGGATTCCAGATGCATTGACTTTCCCTTCAGTTTCTCCAGGGTTCCGTGGACCCTGACCACAGGGCCTTTCCACCTGCTGTTCTCCATCTCCTGATTCTGTTCTCTTGGTTTTATCTCCTGTGAATCCTTCAAATCTCAGGCCAAGAAACCCTTTGCTGACCTTGCTGATAAGGTCAGATCCCCTCAATTTAGTCTTTTGTAGCACAGCCTGCCTCTCTTTTTGCTTGTCACTTGAAGCTTTTCATTTATTTGTGTAAGTGATGGTTATCTATGTCTTCCCCTTTTTTAAACCATCAGTAGTTGAACAGATCATCTTTGTATATTTTTCCTCGTATGGTGTGGTTATCCTTGGAACAGAATATGTCTCTTTTTTCTGCTTGTATTTGACACTTTTATAGATCTGCTGTTCCCTCTCATTTCTCAGGGACACCTCCTCATAAGCTTTGCAAGTGGAAGCTGGCCCATGGCTATTCTGAAATACAGTTAGACATTACCATGGTCAGAATCCCATATGTTTGGGTGTTACACTCGCACGTGTACACACTGAAAGAACAGCTCTCAAGCTGAGAAATTAATCTTAGCTATTCAGTTAAAGACAAGAGTTGTAAGGCTTCTGAATATAAACTGTCTCTTCCTAGGTCTCCTTTTTGTGTGCTATTCTGATATTAGTGGGTAGTTAAATTTTACCATACACAGTCACATTTCCTGTTATTGCAACAAACTGAGCAAGTTTGCTAATTCACCCCTAGTTTAGAAAGAAAGATTGGCAGAGGCGGGAGAAACAGGAAACTTAACAAATTCTTGTGTGACAGAAAGAGAAGAAATCAGGGACAGAAACCTCTATGTTTCTAGGCAATAACTTATCTATGTGATAAAACTGTTATATTCCCTTTGTACAATGGAATACTACTCAGCAATGAAAAGAAATAAACTCTTGATTCACACAACAACATGGATGAATAGCAAAAGAATTATGCTGAGGGGCCTGCCTGGTGGTGTAGTGGTTAAGTTTGTGTGCTCTGTTTTGGTGGCCTGGGGTTCATGGATTCGGATCCTGGGTGCAGACCTACACACTGCTCATCAAGCCATTCTCTGGTGGCATCCCACATACAAAATAGAGGAAGCTTGGCTCAGATGTTAGTTCAGTGACAATATTCCTCAAGCAAAAAGAGGAAGATTGGCAAGAGATGTTAGCTCAGGGCCAAGCTTCCTCACCGAAAAAAAAAAAAAAAAAAGAATTATGCTGAGTGAAAGAAGTCACATATAAAAGGACATTCCATTTATATAAAATTATAGAATATGCAACCTAATCCATAGTGACAGAAAGTAGATTCATTGTTTGCCTGGGAATGGACTGGGTGGAGGGATAGATTACAGAGGGACACCAGGAAACTTTTGGAGGTGATGGAAATGTTCATTAACTTGATTGTGGTGATGTTTTCATGAATGTATACAGATGTCAAAACTCATAAATTGTCCACTTTAAACATGCTCAGTCTATTATACAGTAGTTGTACCTCAGTAAAGCTGTTAAAACATATATGTTGATCACCTACTCTGTTCCAGGGCCTATTTGGGCTCTGAGGACACAGGAGTAAGTAAAAACAGACAGAGTTCCTTCCCTGAGGGAGCTTCGAGTCTAATGAGGAGAGAGACGTTATTTGAACCATCGCTCATATCAACAGAAAGTGTCAGCCATGATCAGTGTTGTGAGGGAAGGAGAGGTGCATGGTGCTATGTGAACACATCTGGGGGTATTGGACCTGGTCCAGGAAGGCTTTCCTGAGAAATGACGCCTGAACCAAGATCAGAGAAGCTCAGTAGGGAGGAGACCTCAAGATCATCTTGTTTCAGCTATTATCAAACCTACAAATTAAAGGAAAACACTATCAACAAGAGTTCAATCTAGCACAGGTTGGTGCTGTACCATCATGATCTACCAGTACTAGAGACACTTGGCTCTAAGGGGAACGTGGTTTACAGGTAATAGCTGCATCGGGCTCTTGCCTGAGAAGGTTTCTGATCAACCTTCTACCTCCTGTCGTCGTGGGCACTCAGGTTTGAGAAGATGAAATGATCACTCTTGTTCTGTGGCACGCTTGTCTAGGAGAGGAGCAGGGCCCACATTCTGGCCTCATCTTGATAGTCTGTGTGTTCCCAACAGGGAGAAGATGAATCAGTCACCCTGAAATCCTGCACACGGCGGAAAACAGACTCTATTGAGAAGAGGTTTTGCTTTGACGTAGAAGCAGTAGACAGGTCAGTAGCTGTCACACTTGTCTCAAGAGCGGATAGTACTGAGTATGGATTTCTTACCTTTTCCATTCAGTCAGAACTCTGCACTTTTTTCCCCCACTCTTTCCCTTCTCTATCCCTCTACTGACATTCAGTCTGGAGTAGACCTCAGGCCTGTTGCAGATTCCCAAGGAGCCTCCCCTTCTTTGAGGTCCATCATGGAGCTGCCAATTGGTTGGTTTTATTTTCATGATGGGGCTTCCCTGCTCAGGAGTGTGTGTTATGTCTCAGGAGGTTGAGTAGATGTTTAAACAAAACTGACTCTTTAGCATGACTGTATCAGCTATTTGAGATTTTTTTATTTTAAAAATTATTTTTTTAATTTAATAAAGTGATTCAAAAGGAATTGGGTAAAGGGAAGGGTGGAAGTTCTACTCAATTTAAAAAAAAACAGCTTTTAGTTACAGCATTTCACCTACCACTGTGTGTGCGCACCCAGGAAAGACAGAAAACCACTTGCGAGATCAGTCTCCTCGAGATTTATAGAATCTCATTAAGTTGTACCATTTCATGGTGTTAAGCTAGTCTGACAACATTCCTATTCTTTGAAACACTTTTACTTGGCAACAGGTTAATCCTTTCATTGAAAGCCACGTGTTAAGCTTATTTGAGCTGTGTTCAAGATCAGCAATGCTAGCATGAAGATCCTTAAATCTCAGCATGATTCTCATAAAATGCCATTTAATTTCTCCTGTTTATTGAAAAAAAAAAAGCCACACCGTTTTATCAAGCTGGTACTGCTTCCTTCCCTGCCTTCCCATGGGACATGGACCCGTGGCCGCTTTTCCCCGGCTCTAGAGCATGCAGAGAGCGAGTATCGCCTGGAGTGTGCTCCTCCCCGTTGGCAGGTTAGGAATGCCTTCCCATGGTGTGGTGTCTCTGCACCGTGTCTGCTGGAGCCTACTAGGGTTCCCATGGAAAGAGCAGGCCCTTTTATCCTAAATCAGAAGTTCATGGAAACTAACCACATCGCTTTAGCGGTTTAGTCATTATACCTGTGGCTCTCAACTCAGGCCACCTGGGTCTACATTTTGATTTTGCTGCTTAGTAGCCACGTCACTTTGGGCAAGCTACTTAATCTCACAGCGCCCTGATTTCCTTCTCTGGAAAATGAAGATGGTAATAGTCCCTAGTTCTTAGAATTGTAAGTGTTCAAGGAGGTAATGCATATAAAATGCTTGGCAGAGTGGCTCAACAAGTATTAGCTATTATTATTGGCTGTTAATTAGCTTGTCCTGTATGTTCATCAGACTTGATATTTCATGGGGTTACATTCTAAATGTAGAAAAGTCAATATATTTTTTAAAGAAAAGAAAGTACCCCAGTTCTTCACTCTGTTTGGGAATGTGAGAGGGTAAGGTAATAGAGAAGGGCTGCATGGGGGGTTAGGTTGAATTGGGGTAGCAAAGGGGAATTGCAAAAAGTCTATCTCAAACTAAAATTGGTTATTCTTGGTTTTAAACAAATCCTAACTCAGGATGCTTTAAGCTGTTCTAAGCTTCTCTCTTCCTAAGCATGGAATTTAAGGGAATCCATGTTGGCATCCATAAGAGGTTCAGAAGATGTGTGTGTTTGGAAGCAGAGCCTGTTGTTTGGTGCTGGTCAAAGGTGTAGTTCCTAGAGATGATCATCTGTTTGCAGGGCTGTTTGGAAGAGGGCATGCCTCCCATTACAGGTCTCTGTTAGATTAAAAACAAGCTCAAAGATGCTTTCTGGAGCTGAATTGTTTTCTCCTTCAGAAGTTTCCCCAGAAGTTGTAGAAAGTTGCTTTTTAGGGAATTAAAACTCACCATGGTGCCTCCATCTCATTTCCATCCTGCAGGCATTTCCTACCACCTTCCCCCTTTATTATGCCCAGAAAAGGTTTGCATGTCCCACTTTTAAGCTGACAGCAAATGTGTCACATTCAACATACTGAGTGGGTTTGGGAAGTCAATTTCTTCTAAGTTGCTGTCTCTGGTTTCCTTGGTAAGACATGGAGGGGTTTCAGTTGTAGTTCAGGATGAGGCTCCTAAATCTCCTCTCAATAAACAGGAGGTGAGTAGATAGTTCTATTGGATTATTTATCATTTTTATTTTCTGTATATTATGATGTTTGACACCTTAAAAACTTTTATGGCTGGGGAGAGACTGCCCCTTTCAGGGCTAGCCAATTCTTAGAGATAGCCAAGGGCGCAGCCTGGAGCATGCCATCAATGTGCAGACGCACCAGTCCAGAGCCACACCTCCTCCATCTGGCCTGAACACCCCAGGAGGCAATGTTCTTCTGCCTTAGTCATCTAGGGCCAGTTACCAGGCACCTAGGGACCACTCCTATAGCTTAGTGACCCCTGAAATTATTCAGATTAGCCAACCCTAAACTGTTTACTCTGCCCTGCCTTGCCTTTCCCATGGAAACTCTGATGAAGGCCTTGGCCTAGGCTCTCCCCTCCTGCCCCTTCTGCCTCCTGGCTGATGCTGGTTCTTTCCCACGTGGCCATGTGTGGTGTTCCGTGCATCGTGTTTCTAGCACCTGTGAGTATAAGAAACTTCATTTACCTGAGCCTCTTCTTTGTCTCCTCTTGTGGCTGCACCTTCCTGACCATCACCTAAAAGAACACAGAACATCTATGAAACAACTTCTCTCAGTTTTCTCTATAGGTCATCATCTTTGTTCTCAAAGATTGGGTTACAGCTGGGCAGTGTTTTCCTTATCTTTTTCCTCTTTGACCCCAGTGTCTGCATTTTCCTCACCCATCCAGGGAGGGACTGAGGAGAGAGGGAAAAGAGAAAAGTCCTGTTTTCTGGGAGATTCCTACACTGTGCTTTTTCCCCAGTGCACTTTGCAAGGAGATCCTGCTGCCAGCTGTCCTGTTGTTGCCTTTTCAACTCTGCCTTCTGCAGATTTCTCAGCTCTGCCTGCTGGGCTGGAGAAGCAGAGGGACAACAGGCAAGTTTAGCACCTAGGAAATGTGGAAGTAAAGGAGAGAATGGCTCTGTTAACAGTGTAAGGTCTGAAAATGCCCCTAGAGTATGTTAGCTGTAGAATACAGAAATGTTTCTGTACTGGCTGTTAATGTTTTATTCTATCAAGATATAAATACATGCTAAAGAGTGATTCATTTGACTTAGAATATGCAGGTTGTGGGTTTTTAAGGTTGTTGCATACTTTGATCCTTTGGGCTCAGTGCTGATATTTCATGTTATTTTGTAACAGAAGCTGTAGCCTTCAGGAAGTGATATTCCAGGAGGTCAATATTGTGAGTTGATCACATCAGCATCCCCTCTGTGTGGTGAGAGACACCTGCACTCAGCATCCATTGCAGGTGCTTCTTAGAACTGCAGCTTCTTGCTCCCTGCCCCAGACCTGCAGTCTGACTTTCTGGGGGAGAGATCCTGAAATCCACTTTTTGAACAAGATCTTAAGTTGTCCTTTATTCTCACTCATAATTGGTACATTAAACACCATCCCTATCACAGTACAATTTTCTCAGAGTATGTAAAAGTTTTCCGTATGAAAAACATAATAACAAGAAACAACAGTAAAGCAAAACTAGAACAAAAAATCAGTCTCCTTTACCAAGAAGCTTAATTCTTACCCATATGGAGAAGAATATAGCTAGTAGAAAAGGTGATTTCAGTCTCTGATACAGATTACTAGGAAAAAAGCATCAACAACCCCAATAAGACCCACTTTTTTAGTTAAAGATGGAGGAGGGATGGGCGAGGGAACCAGCGGCAAGAGAGTACTCTCTGGCAGCTGAACGCTGTTCATACATATCTCAAGTAGTCCTCACACAGCCCAGGGGGGTATGGGTCCACTTCTCCCCTGTTAACTGCTGAGGAATCTGCAGTTTAAACGGGTGAGTCTTACCCAAGGCTCAGGTGGGATTTGAACTGAGGTTTGTAGGAGCTCATTCCAGGGCATCTCGGTGCTGCCTCAAAACTCAGGATATTTTAGAAATGTTTTTGAGTGATGAGCCCAATGCTATCGGTACTTGCATTTCAGAGACACCCCTGAATGTTCAGTTCACTGGCTGTCGAATCTGAGAAGTGCTTTCTTACTCTGACCATTTGCTTTGGGCACCTAAACTGATGGTGGGTGAACTAAAGCCACAAACTTGCTTCTGTTTTTATATTTACCACTCTGTGACCTTCAGAAAGCGCCCACATGACTAACAATTTAAAGAGGCAATGCAGACAGAGCACAGGCCAGGCACATGGCACATAGTAGGTGATCCATGGATGCTAGGTTCTTTTGTATGTGTCTTCTTCTACCTGTTATTTTTAAGATGACGCTCGTTTCTTTATCTAGGGAGACTAGCGTTGAGTGAGAAATCAAAACAATAGCGCCATTTATCAGTTGATTATTTTCATTATATCCCAACACATTGCTGTCAGTTTGTTAATCCTCAAATCCTGATGGAAAGGGGTTAGTTCCTGACATTTCCGTCCTATAGGAAGAACTGCTGTGACTTCTTGACCCGTGAATGAGCTGCAAATCAAATTAAGTGTTAATTCAGAGCTTTGGCATTTAGATCTATAGTTTTTGAACTTTGTATGTCAAAGATCCTCTTTAATGCTGAATACATTTCAGAAATCTACTTTTAACTCTTCTAAGTTCTTTTACCTTTGACATCCCAAAACTAGGCTTTTACGAGTACCTCCTCTGTATCCTACACCCTTCCGTATTGACTTCCACATAATTACATTATTCCACATAATTCCTTCTCACCTCTCCCTTTTTCTCTAGTGCCTGCCTTTTTTTCCTCTTTTCAGAACCAGTTTTAAGGGAAGTTCAGACCTGAGAAACTGCTAGAAGACTCCTGGTCTATTCTGAGCAAATGTTTCACAGGCTGATATTAGCTCTTCATGTCCGTGGCTTTCCTTCAAAAGGATTTTATTGTTCCCAACTTTGAAAACTTGAAGTTAGTAGAAATTCTTGTGTCTTTCTTCAATTCCAACCTGAAACATTGCTTAGATCAAGGTATCACGTCCAACAAATCACTGTGATGCTTCTTTGAATTTCCCTTCTGGTTTTGTTTTTAAATTCAATTTCAAGACTCCAGCATTAAGAGTATGATATGGGGGCCTGCCTGGTGGCATAGTGGCTAAGTTTGCATGTTCCACTTCGGCGGCCTGGTGTTCACTGGTTCAGATCCTGGGCATAGACCTACACACTGCTCATCAAGCCATGCTGTGGTGGCATCCCACATAGAAGAACTAGAAGGACTTACAACTAGGATATACAACTATATACTGGGACTTTGGGGAGGAAAAGAAAAATATGATATCACTTTAAATAAATGTGTATGATTTGTAGTAGTTGTGTGGTGTTGTCACAATAAGCTAAAAAGAAAGGAAGATATTTGTTATGGGTTGCTTGTGTACCCCCCAAAGTCATATGTTGAAGTTCTAATCCCCAGTATCTGAAAATGAAAATTATTTGGAGATAGGATCGTTACAGAGGTAATCAAGTTAAAATGAGATCATTAGGGTGGACCCTAAGCCTATATGACTGGTGTCCTTATAAAAAAAGGTAATTTGGGGGCCGGCACAGTGGTTAAGTGCGCACATTCCGCTTCTCGGCGTCCCAGGGTTCGCCGGTTTGGATCCTGGGTGCGGACATGGCACTGCTTGGCACGCCATGCTGTGGTAGGTGTCCCACACATAAAGTAGAGGAAGATGGGCACGATGTTAGCTCAGGGCCAGGCTTCCTCAGCAGAAAGAGGAGGATTGGCAGTAGTTAGCTCAGGGCTAATCTTCCTCAAAAAAATAAAAAATAAAAAAAGGTAATTTGGACAGAGGGTCAGGCATGTACACAGGGAGAACGCCATGTGAACATGAAGCCAGAGGTCAGAGTCATGTTTCTTCAAGCCAAGGAATGCCATAGATTGCTAGCAAACCCCAGATGCTAGGAGAGAGGCATGGAGGAGCTTTTCCTTCACATACTTCAGAAGGCACCCACCCTGCTGGCGCCTTGCTCTGGAACTTCTAGCCTCTAGACCTGTGAGATGATAAATTTCTGCTGTTTCTGCCACGCCCAGTTTGTGGCACTTTGTTCCAGCAGCGCCAGCAGACGAATACACTCTTGGATAGGGAGGGCCTCTCTCACTGAAGCGGGCAAGGCTGGTGGCAGCCTCTTAGATCGATGGCCCAACGCGCACTCCTTGAGCAATCCTGTTGACAAGGAACCCCACTTCACAAAGCAGTCCGTTGCCATAAATTATTTTCCTGGTTCTGGATACTCTTTACAGTAGCCTAAGCTTTCATTTGTTTTTTAAAAGCTACCCGTTCTTATACCTTAATAAAGAAGCATTCTCTTTTACCTTTGTATTACTTTGCCATAGCACCCAGAATTTGAAGGTTTATATTTTATATTGGTTAATTGAATAAAGATTAGAGTTATCATTTTTTCCCCTTAAATTATATCAGCTCTTTTTGAGGGAGTTTAGTGTAAAATTCCTGAGTTAAAATGGGACCTCATCTAAACGCAGCCGTTACTGGTAATGGCATGCAGATTGCTAACGCTCGCTCGCTCGCATCTGTCTTCAGTCACTTTGAATAAGTAACTCCACCATGCAGCATCTTATGGAAATTAATGAGCCAATGTAGGGAAAATATTTGTTTAAGCCAAAGAATCCTGGTAGTAGTCATCACCCAGCATCTCTGGATTTGTTTATTTTTAAGAAATTTACCACAGATGTAAGTGACATATGGACATTTTCTCCCAGATGTTTTCCAGGAGGGGCCGCTAAACCATATGGAAAATAATAGGAACAAAAGGCTTCTTTTTGATGCACTGAATCAATGTAGTCTCTTGAGGGGCCGTGTTTATACTTGGGAAAGGGAAACAATTAGAATGCTTTATTTTTTCCAGGACTAGCTGACTCCAGCAGAAGTCCATACATTTGAAAATGTTATGTGGAGTGTTAAATGCCCCGTTTCCAGCATTGGCGCTCTCCAGAGGTGGACAGCAAAAGGACAACTTATTAGAGATGGCAAGGGTACTTGGTGCTAGGGGTGTAATGGGGGCCAAGACGAGCATAGTCCTTGGCTTCACAGAGCTCACCTCTGGTTGTAGAATGGGTGCACACGTGCACATACATACATGCACACACATTCGTGCAATTAAATGTATAAATACCAGTATGTAGAGTGTTCCAGCAAACTTGGAAGACCAGAATGTTGTGGGGAAAATGTAATAAACAGAGGGACTTACCCCTTGCATTTTTACAGACAATGATGGCGTGACTGGAACACCCTGAGTTCGTTCCCTCTCTCCTTCATTTATTAAGCATAACTACATGCCAGAGACCCTGACAATGGAGATACAAAGTTCAATGAAACACTGTGACTCTATTGGACTTTCCTTCTTAAAAGTCTTCATCTGAGTTTTCTTTCAAACCAAATCTGAAGTCTTCCTTTTGCAATCGTTCCACGAATAGGTCAAGAGAGACAGCCTTCCTCTGAACCAGTCCCAGCCTGGCATGTCACACACACTGTCAATTCTGTCCCTGTCTTCCCACCATGAACTGTGTATTTGCGCAGTATATGAGCTTTTCTTTATACTGGTTGGCTCGTTGTTTAATTTGGCATGTTTTATATACCTCTGTTCAGTTCTAAATATCTGTCTCAGGTAATTTGCATCCAGAGGCAGAATAACATCATTTTATGCAGCTTTTAGTATAGTACTGTGTGCG
Source organism: Equus quagga (assembly GCF_021613505.1). Classification (NCBI taxonomy): domain Eukaryota; kingdom Metazoa; phylum Chordata; class Mammalia; order Perissodactyla; family Equidae; genus Equus; species Equus quagga. Next base: position 76,339,020 of record NC_060273.1, on the reverse strand, counting down.
TGTGGTTGTTCAATTTTGTTTTTTATGGTAATGCAATTTTTGAGTTACATTATTTCGTTCTTTCCCTTGGGACTTTGGTGAACTATTGTGTAAGAGACTATAGGAGCTTAATCATTTTAGCTGCTATTTAAACTAAAACTTCAGTAAGTACTCACATAATCTGCATTTCTGTATAGGTGGGACAGAAAACCCCCAGGAAAATGGAATGTTGGTTAAAGTAAGAATAACGAAGGCTAGAAAGATTTATGGATCTGAAAAATCAACCTTAACCCTCTCATCAGTCATCACCCTCGATTCAAGTATGTTTTTATAGCAGGCTCCGTGATGCTGGTGATAGATCGAAGCCGCCCTAAGTTAGAATTTGGGATCTGCGTCTTCCTAGCTGTGTGAGTCTGGGCGGGTGGTTTAAGCGCATCTGTAAGATGGGCTTCTCCTGCCTACCTTGCGGGTTGTTCTGAAGATGGAATGCAATAGTAGTCCCCCCTCATGCACTCCTGGGTCGCAAAAGGTTGTGACTTTTCATTTTCTTCTCTACCCTAAAACCTGGGACTTCTTTTTCCTTAGAGTAAACCTTAGTTTTGGTGGGTGTTTCTTTGAGCCTATTTTTTCTGTCTCAGTGGTGTTCTTTTTCCTGTGGTGTCATGACTTTTCAAGTCATCTGTAAGCTGAGAGTGAATACAGGTGCATTAAGTGTATCCGTGCAAAGAGGCTGCTGGGGGAAGACTCCATTTTCAAATTATATATGCAATAACCTATTATTTATATATATTGCTATACAAGATAAAAGGCTTTATGCACCTTCTTCCAATTTATGGTCTCAAAAGGAAACCATGCTAATTTTAAACTAAAATAATACTTATTATTTCTAGTTTGGTATGTGGTATGTGCACATGTCCTTGTTTGTGTGTCCTTGTGAGATTGTCTGAATGTAAGATTGTGTGTTTTTTCCACAAAGGATCAGCTTATGTAACAGACTTTGTTTCAGTGCTTAACCTCTAGATGGCAGTTTTGTATATGTATTAGTCACTATTAGAAGGTCCAGTTGAAAATTAGCTGTCCTTTATATTGACAATTAGGAGTCAGTGGTGTGTATGTGTTTTTTCTGTGGAAGAAATCATCATGGGAATATTGTTCCTTAAAGGAGAGGTATTCTACATGACTCATTCTTTCTCTAGAAATTCCTTCCTCCCACCCTTTTATGATGTTCATTTCACACTCACTTTCCTGCAAAAGCGAGCATGCTCAGTTAATTAGACTCTGTTTAAACATTACGTTTTACCTTGCTTTCTGAACTAAAGTGTCAGGCTCTTTGCTTCGAGAATACCTTGTTGGAGGATGGTGAAGAAAGCAGATAAATGATTCTAGCTGTCCAGTGTGTGCTGAGAACCTGGCAGTCCTGCTTTTCCCTCTTGGTGCAATGTGCCTTTATCTTTTGCAACAGATGAATCCATTTTTCCTGGGTTTAAACTTCCCCTCCCCTCCCCTTCTCACCCGTTGTTTGAAATAATATTTGATTTTGCCTTCCTGCTGGTTGGATTACAGTGCTGGTCTCAAAGCCACTGACATTTCAGAGAGGAAATGGCTTTTTCCTTCCTCAGAGGGTGTTATACTGCTCTGACTTCCATGACTTGGGTGGGGGTAGAGTCAGGGGAATATTGTACTTTCTGGATTGCTTCTTGGCTGTTCTATAAGCTAGTTGAGAAGTTCTTGGAATCCTTAGAATTCGTATAGTTTGAACTTGTTATTGAGTTGTTTTCTTTTCTTTTTAAAAAATTAAAAGAGAGTGTTTGCTGTTTGATTCTCATTTGAGTGAGAGTGGGATATGATGGTTAATGGACTGTGGTGTGAAATAAGGCAAACATTTCTATTCTCTAGTCTGCATAGTGAAATTTGGGTTTTATTGTTTGAGTATGCCAGTTTATTTGCCAATTTCTAAATATAAAATGAGTTTATTTTTTTAATCTAAACCAAAATTTTGCTATTACATAAATCTGAAGAGCGGAAACAATTCAACCAGTAAATTCCACTTATGCACATTTCTATTCATCATGAGAGAGAATAGTAACGATGAAAAAAAGATTGATAAATGAATCAGAAGATTTCTTGAATTAGAATATTTTTTCATCATTTCTTATCAACAATAGTAACAAGTATTTGCATTCTCCCTGAGTCTTGCTCATCCCAGCAATTACTAATGCTTTCTTCTGTTGCAGTGTGTTAAAATTTGCTTGCTCCTGTGTCCCCAGTGCCCAGCATCATGGCTGGCGTGTCATAGGCCCCCAGTCAATATCTGTTTCGTTTAAAGCCCATGCAACTTAGTGTGGCAGAGGTTTCTTTGTTTGGGCTTTCTGATGTTTTATGACTTCAGTCTCCTTTAAAATAAAATGTAGGAAATTATCTGATGTGATTGGCAATATTTATTCTTTTGGCTATTATTATCGCTATAGTTGTAATTATTTTAGGACGTTTCCCCCCAAGAGGTCAGTGCTGTAGGCTGTAATAGGTTATGATTCATTCATTCATTAGAATAAGATCCTTTCTAAGTAGTTTATTAGAAGCCTACTTCTAAAAACTTCTTGGGGGGGGGGGGCCAGGGGGAGGAGGGGAGGGAAGGGATGGAGGGAGGGAGGGAGGGAAGAAGGGAAGAAGTGTCTTCCTCTCTCCTTTCTCCCTTCAGAGAGAGAATGAGAGAAGTGACTCCCTCGCCCTAAGGAACTGGTTGCCCTGGATCCCAGGGCACATACCCTGCATGCACATGGGGGTGGACAATATTGTGGTTAAGGTATGGGCTCTGCTTTAGAGTCAGGCAGACTGGGTTCAAGTTGAGGCTTTGCCACTTACTAGCAATGTGATATTGTGCAGGTAATTTCCGAGTCTCAGTTTTTTTAAGAAGTATAATGATAGTACCTACTTCATTGTGAGGAATATATGATAATGCAAGTAAAGTCCTTAGCACAGGGTTTGGCCCATAGTAAACACTCAATAAACCAGCTCCAGTTTGTGGGCCGCCAGTTTGCAACTTCTGGTTTTTTCCTCATTTTGTCTGTCTCACCTGTACCCTACCCAGGTTATCATGGCATATTATATGTTCTTTTCAAGTTCAAAGATCTGTAATGCACAAGGACCTTCAATGGGTATTATCTCAGATCATGCATAGTTGTGCAGATTCATAACTTTTTATCTCCAAAGAGAAGACTAATGTTGCCCTGCAGTGATGACACTGGGTCCTGAGTATTGGGGAAAATGGGGAAGTAGCCCAAGTTCCTCATTTGTCGATGAACCGGATATGCTCTGCTGAGTTTGACTGTGAGGAGAATCAAGAATACAGACATGCATCATTGTTGGTCCTAGTGTGTGAGAGACTTTATAACGTGCCACAGTAACCTGGAGTTGAGCTCAGGTAGAGAGAGGCAGAGAAACAGACACAGACACCAGAAGCTCTAAACTAGTGGTCCTTACATATCTAAGCATGTTTAGTTTGGCTTGAGTAGTGTTTGAGGCAACAATCTAAACTGGCAAAGTCTGTAAATGCTGATACTGCCTTCCCGTTTGCCAGCTGTTTATAGAGCTGAATGGTGGATGCCTCCTTCAGGTAGGGCATGTGCTGTCCACTTTACCACAGTCCCCACCATGCTCTTTTCAGCTCTGCCATGATGACAGGTGACAGCTGCCACTGTGCCTTGCACTTGCACTGCTATTTTTCCCATCTCCTTTGTTTGTATGACTCAACCGAAAAGTGAAAATGCAAAAGAAAAAATAAAGGGCTGAATGTTGTAAGGAAAATAAGATCAAGCCTATTTTCCTTGGGACAGTCAAGAATTTCTTATCCATTTCACTCATTTTGCTTGCTTGCCTGGTCTCTATAGACATTTGAGTCTGTAAACTCATAGACAGACATGGAAGAGATGTCAGTCTCTAAGATTATTCTGCATGACATTGGCCATATCTTTATGTAAATAAAGATCTACTGAACCTTGAACTTTATAATTGTTCAGAAACTGTTAGGGGTCCGTTTTCCCAGTAGCACGTTAGAAGCAAAAGGACCACTTCCTCTCCCTGGCACTTGCACAGCTCTTCTTACCTGTGAGTGGCAGCCCATTCTCTAAACCTTCATCTGTCTTCCCATATAACCATAGAGAGGCAGGCATGTTCATACACAGGCTGTGAGAACATGTGTTTCTCTGGGTGCCACAGTCCTTCTTTTACTCTGAACCTGACCCTTATGTGTGCCGCAGTGTGGTTGGAAGCTGGGGAATGAACTCTTGCCAACAGAAGATTTATAGTCTTATGAATGAGTAAACTCTAGATCTTTGGAGGTTGATTTAGAAAGAGCAGCACTGTTAGATTCTGAATGTGTTTGTTTCAGTGGGGTGGAGTCAGTGATAGCATTTCCTTGTCCAATAGGAAGTGGGTAAATTGCCAAGCCACTGAGATCACTATTGTTGACTCAGATTCAGGAATAAGATTAGAGTAGGGAAGCTATCAAGTAACCCTAGAATCAGGGCTGGTGGGAATTCTGCTTGCTTGTGGCTGGTCAGAGGGCTATGAGCTGACATCAGTGGTCCCAGGCTCCTGGATGTGTTGCTAAATGATATATTGATTTCTGGGGGCTCCTTTTGGAGGCCAGCATTGGAGGAGATATGGTGGTGGGTGGCACTTTGCCATGTGATAGATGAATAATTATTTTGTGCATTGCCCCTGTAGTGTGAGAGGTGGGGTGCCAACTTAGAGAAAATTGTAGCTCCTTGTTCATGATTCTCAAGCTGATCCAGATATAGCACTAATCAAGGACTTATTCAGAGTGGAAAGGAGGTGTTGTATTTAAAGTAGAGTCTTAGAATTGAGCTCCGGAAAGGATTGTTAAGTCATTTGTTCCTTCTCTCATCTGGTTGGTAGAGGGAGCTTCTTCGCAGATTTTCTAGAATTTACTGAAGACTCCTTCTTTGTCCTTCTCGATTACCAGACATTAATTCCAAAAGGGGAAAGGAGACCACTTTGATACTTTACTCAGGAGGAAAAAGGAAATGGCCATGATGTCAGAGCCTGTGTGTCGCTTCAGCCCTAGGCCTTCCTTGCTTTGTGGTAGGCGTGTTTTTCAGTGGTATGTGTGAGTGTTTTGGGGGTGGGGTCATGCGTATCAGAAGCACCTGCGGCTTATTTCTTTTCCTTTTAAAACTATACACACCCGCCCTTCTCCCTCCATCATTTTGACCCTAACCCACTCTTGCCATGCTGTTCTGTACCCCACCTCCCATTTAACCCTGTGATAACAACTAATTTTTGGAGCCTTTACTGTGTGTCTGATACTTTGAAATGCTTTATGCATATCTCATTTAACCTTCACAACAACCCCACGACGTGTAGGTACTTTTATTATCTGTATTTTAAAGAATAACATAGAGTAGTTCAATTACCTGTCCGCTAGGCTTATGCAGCTAGGAAGCACTAGAGTCGGGATAACTAGTGAGCCAAGTTATTGATGAGAAGTCGTATCTCTTGGGTATTTAAAAACGTTTTTTATTGAGGGATAATCACAGTAAGATGCACAAATCTTGTTTATATCTTAATGACTTTACACACACACACACACACACACACACAGACATACACACATACACACATAGACATACTCCTACCTGTGTAACCACCTAGGTCAAGTTATGGAACGTGTCTGTCACCCCTGGAGGTTCTCTCATGCCCCTTCCCAGACCTTGCCCCTACCCCTTCCGCAAGACAGAATCGCTGTCCTGAATTCTGTCACCATAAATGACTTTCTGGCCAGGGTTTGAACATCACATAAATGGAATCATACCGTTTGTAGTCTTTTGTGTTCAGCTTCTTTCCCTCATTATTATGTCTGTGAGATTCATTCATGTTGTTGCGTGTAGTAGTTGTTGATTCTTTCTTATTGTTGTGTGTTGTTCCATTGTTTAAATATACAACAATTTATTCTCTTAGTGGTGGATATTTGGTTTTTTGTTGTTGCGCATTTTGGCCGTAATGAATAAAGCTGTGAGCATTCGCGAATGTGTCTTTTGGTAGACATACACACTCCTTTCTCTTGGGTATATATCTAGGGTAAAATTGCTAGGTCATAGGATAGGTGTGTGTTTAGCTGTAGTAGATATCACCAAAGAGGTTTTATCAATTTATTCTCCCACTAGCAATGTACGAGAGTTCCAGTGGCTCTACATTCTTGCCAGTCCTTGATAGTGGTGGCCTTTTGAATGCTCTCCGTTCAGGAGGTTGTTATATTTCATTGTGGTTTTAATTGAATTTTCCTGATTAGTCATCATGTTGGGCCCTATTTTTTATGCTTTTTAGGCCATTGGTTTGTCCTCTTTTGTGAAGTGCCTATTCAAGTCATTTATCCATTTTATTAATTGGGTTGCTCACTTTTTTCTTATTTATGTGTTGGCATTCTTTACATATTCTGGATACGAGTACTTTGGAGATATAAATTACCAATGTCTTCTCTTACTCTGTAGTTTGCCTTTTCACTTTCTTAGTAATGTCTTTTGATGAGTGGAAGTTCTTCATGTTGGTGAAGTCTAATTTATCCATATTTTTTCTTTACCATTAGTGTTTTTGGTGTTCTTTTAAAAAACTCATTGCCTTTCCGTCTCTTGGGTATTTTGAGGCAGAAAAAAAATGTGGGGAACCACTGCTGTAGAAAGTAAGCCACAGTCACATCAGACACTCTTAGATTCCTATTTTGGGGATTGGCTGTTTGCCTAAAGTGGTGTTCTGAGCCCTCATATTTATGAAGCACTTTAGATTTTACAGAGCCCCTTGGCATTCGATCTCATTTGATCCTAGGCAGGAGCTCATTAAGATACTTGCAAGGGGGTCTAGTTAATTTTGAGGGCAGACGACTTGGTGCTCAACATGAGCTCTCTGGGGTCTGCGACACCTTCACATTTGCTGTGGTCTTGTGCGAAGGGTTAGACTGCTGGGTTCAGATCCTGGCTCTGTGACTGCGGACAGTGTACTTTCCTTGTTGCTAAGGCCAAGTGGCCCACCCTTCACAACCTCTGAGTTTGTCTGAACTTCCTCTTTGTGGCTCTGGGTGGAAATTTCACACTGTGTGCCATGAAGTTGCTGTGACATCTGCAAGGTCCCTGAGATCTTGATATGCTAGGCCACTATTGTGGTCTCACTGTTTGCTGATGAGCACCTAGCAGGAAATGAACTGGAGACATGTTGGCTGCTTGACCCCAGTGTAGAGAGGAGAGTGTCTCTGCTCTCCAGGGCAGGGGAACATGAAGGAAAAGGGTAGGGTTGGGTGGGCAGCCTAGGGCGGTGGGCCTCAGACCTAACTGTGCATCAGCATCACCTGGGGAGTTGGTTAAAATCCACATTCTCAGGCTCAGCCCAGAAGTTCAGATTCAGTAAGGTGGGGTTTGGCTGGAAATCTCCATTTTAAGGGAAAGCCCGATTCTGAAGACAGTGGTCCAAGAACAGCACTTTTTTTTTTGAGGAAGATCAGCGCTGAGCTAAAATCTGCCAATCCTCCTCTCTTTTTGCTGAGGAAGACTGGCCCTGAGCTAACATCCATGCCCATCTTCCTCTACTTTATATGTGGGATGCCTACCACAGCATGGCTTGATGAGTGGTGCCATGTCCGCACCCGGGATCTGAACCAGCGGACCCCAGACCGCCAAAGTGGAATGTGCACACTTAACCACTGTGCCACCAGGCCGGCCCCTAAGCACAGCACTTTGAGCAACACTCAAAGATCCAGGTCCAGGGACTTGAGAGTTGTGCAGTGGACTGCAGCTTCATAAACTTTTTATCTCAAAGCCATTAAAGCTTTGTGCTTGGCTATTTGAAAGGTAGGAGAGGAGACACAATCCACCGTATCCCCAAACCATAGGGTCAGCTCTTTAGAGCCGTGGCTGCCAGAAGACTGCAGCCACCCTGTGTGTCTGGCACCCTGAATTGGCCGATGGTGGGAAATGGACGCCTGGGTGGGAGAATGAGAATTTTTGAAAAGAGGAGGGAGAGCGCTGGCAGGTGCTGGTGGAGATTAGTTATTGTAACTTCTGAGTCGTGTTAGGGTGCCAATGCCCAGTGTGGCCTTCACAGGAATGACCACCCTCTGGGGAGTCAGTGTCCCTCCCATCAGCTGGCTCTCAAGCTCAGCACACCCACTCATCCACCCTCTTATCCACGCCACCCCCCACGTACACCCCTCCCTACCACCACCACGACTCTCTGTCATCTCTCACTCACACACACACACACACACACACACTCATCCACCCACTTACCCATGCCACCCCCCACATACACCCCTCCCTACCACCACCACGACTCTCTGTCCTCTCTCACTCACACACACACACACACACTCATTCACACCCCCAGCCCAGTGCCCCTCAAATCCTGAACTCTTCTGTACTTACATGCTCACATCTTTGAAAGCTTTTTTTCTTAGGGGATTTCGAGGCATGATCAATAAAAAGAAGCAAATGTGATATTTAAAATATGTTCAACATAAATAGATCTAGCATATTCACTGGAACTACGTAATAAACCAGGGCAGTGATTCCAGGAGGGTTGAATGAACAGGCTTCGGGGCTTGTGGGGCCCAGGCTTGTGCTGCTCAGGGCATGGCCAAGCCCGTGTGTGTTTCGGTACTGTGCTTCTCTGTGATCGTTAGCAGGGCCGCAGACTCAGACAGCAATAGGACTTAATTCTTGCTCAGGGGACCTGTTCCTCCCTTTTAAGCTTTCTCAGACTTTAAAGGTGAGCATGGTTTGAATCAGCAATTCTTAACCTTTTGAAGAGTGTAGTCTTCTTTGATAACCTGATGGACAATTTGAATTGTTTCTATGGAAAAATACACACACATTGGGAGGGGAGAAGGTGGTATATGGACTCTCTGGGGCCCATCTGTGGACCCTAAGTAAAAAACTCCTCCTTTTATGAGCCTGGAGGGCTTTTAGCCCCTTCTCCCAAGTTCATTTTTATGGCACAGGTCTGTTCTTGTGGAGTGCCATCTATAATGGGAACTTGACAAACACCGTTCGATATTGTGTGCATTCTTTCTGAAGGGTTTGTACTCAGTTTGAAAGAGCAGGCAGATTTCAATTAGAGGGTGAAAAAAGCTTAGCACATGTAAAGAACTTCATACCTGACATGCTAAGCATTCCCTGAAAAAATACTGTATACATTTAATATCATCATAATTACAAAGTTGGTTGCCTCCATAAAACTTATCCATGTCAAAAGCAGTTCAGAAGCGTTGGACTAGATATTAGGAGACTGACATCCCTCCAGCTTGGATGTTTCCCCCTCTTTCTATCTCAGGTCCAGTAATTCCATTCACGTCATTGAACATTTCTTGCACTCATGCTGTGAATAAAGCACTCTGTTATTTGGAGAATGAGCGTGAATAAGGTCTCAAGGAGCAAACACCGTCCAAGGGAATCGCTTGACTCCTCTATGTTCCTTACCTTTAAGTAGAGTCCTGTCTTCTGCATTTCTTCCGGCGTCCCTGAGGGAGATGGGTTCAATGAGAGGTCCTGGGGAGATGGCTTTGCTTTCTGAGGCTGGAAGGGGCCTCAGAAAAGCTGAGGGGTCTGCCTGTTTTCATGCCATTAACCCCAGCAACCTCTCACTCTGTCGAGTGGGTGTTTCTTTAAGGTTCACCTTCGTCAGGATCTCTCTGCTTATGGTGCTGGGTTCATATCTGTGTCCTCCTTTCTCTGCAGGCCAGGGGTTATCACCATGCAGGCATTGTCAGAAGAGGACCGGAGGCTCTGGATGGAAGCCATGGATGGTCGGGAACCTGTAAGTAACAATTCAGGGAAGTAGAGCAAGAATGAGGGGCCTGAGTTGTTTGTTGCTTCATAATGCAGTGGTTTCTGCTGGTGCGTCAAAGCCTTGGGTTCTCAAGACCAGTGTACAGAGGGAGTTTTTTTATCCCCAGGCCGAGGTTTGTAGATGCTGATATTGCTTCTGTGTGGATGCAGTCCCTGAACTTTGGCCTCTCAGTCTAAGGCTTGGTTCCTGCATGATACTGCACAGAACATCCCCTTTGCTGAGGGACTTGTAGCTCCCTTAGGTCTCTTAGAGGAGGCAGAGTCCCATCGGGCTTACTGAATATTTATTGACCATTGATGCCTCCATGAAGTGGAGTCTAAAGCATTATCTCAAACCCATTTTAATGGGATACATGATCATAAAAGTGTATACAGATTATACAGTTCCTTTTATCTTCACCTTCTGGTTCAGCCTCCCGTTCCTGTAGTAGCCTACATGCTGTTATAAGCAGTGGAATTATTAGGGTTGATGAAGGAGTTAAGCCTGGTAAGGTGATCTGTGCTCCCATTTCAGAGATGCTGGCTTCCGCTGGGTTATGTAATCTTGTGGTTTTTCTGTATCTTGTGACATGTGAAACCCACGGACGAGCCCTGGGGAAGTCCCTAGAGTCAGAGTAGTCATCTTACCTGGGTCCCAAGGATCTCAATTCCAGTGTTCAGTAAATCTCAAGGTTACGGAAATCCTAAGGGTACAGTCTAACTAGATCCCACCAGTAAAAGATAAAAAGAATCCACAATGTAAGAGGGCCAGTAATTATCACTTGCAAAGGTGCTACCCAGAGGGGGAAATGTTTGCAAGGCTCCTCAGGCCATTGCATCCATCGACTGTAGAACTCTGCATCGAGCTGGGTGTCCAGTAGAGGTGATTCCGGTTCACTTGTGTGTCTCTTTCTCCGCCTGTCCTGGTTAGGTGATCTATATTAATTAATGTACCTTTCTACTCAGCTATTTTGTATATAAACATGGAACTCAATTCAATCAACGAAGCATAAACAAATAACTAGTGTTTGCATAGCATTCAGTAATATAGAGCAAGATTTAAAGATTTCAGCACAGTTTGCTAAACTCGAGTTAAACATCGTTTAATTTTTATTCTTCTCCTGGGCTAAAATAAAAGATACCCCTGATTTTCTCTGAACACGTTGTTACTGATAGAAAACTCTCTCAAAAGGAGATACGCATTTCTACCTTTAGGGCTTTATGTGCACAGGAGCTGCTTGATGTGAGAGGTCTTTGAAAGCAGCTTCCTAAGTAGTCCTTCATGTCTTTACTATTATCGTCTCCCTTTAGTCGAGCACTTTTTTGTGTCTAAGGCACAGGTTTGGCACATTATGTCTATTAACTCATTTATTCCTCTTAGTACCTTACGAAAATAAGTGTTATTCCATTTCACAGATGAAGAAACTGAGGCTTAGGGGAGGTTAAATAACTTGCCCCACATTGCCCAGAAGTAAGTGGCTATATTAGTGGGGTACAGGCTAGGTAACTAAACAAATAAATGCCAAAGTACAGTGGCTTAAATAAGAGAAGTTTATTTTCCCCTTAGAGGCCAGAAGTAAGCCATCCGTGCCTGGCAGGGTCATTTTGCCATCCTCATCCTATCTAGGGCTTCCCAGGTTACTCCAGTTATTGCCATTTTCCAGCCAGCTAATGGAGATGAAAGCATCCAGGACCCAGAAGGTGCACACATCACTTCCATTGGCCCAAACGTAATTATATACGTAAATATATATGGCCACATTTATCTGCCAGCGAGGGTGGGGAATTTAGGCTGTACATAGGCAGCCATGGGCCGACCCAGTACCCAGGGCATTTTATCACTTCAAGGAGGAAGAAGAGAAAGAATACTGTGGGGTGGTTAACAGTTTACACCACAGTGGCAAAGCTACAATTTGAACCCATGGCTAGCCCTAGACATATTTGGTTTTCATCTTTAGTAGAGATAAAATGTCAAATTGCCTTCTAAGAATCCTCACTCAATTCATTTTTACGATACTTTTTCTGACTCTCTTGAATGTTTCCTTAACTCGTAGGGGAGGAAATACCCAGGAAGAAAAATCCTGTCAGGGCATACTGTTCTTGGTATAGATAAAAAACACACTACTGTTGGTTTTTTTGTTTTTCTTTTCCCCTGGAATAGGCTGGGATTGCAAAACAGCTTCGCCAACTCCATCTTAAGCCTCCCTCTCCCCGCTATGTGGTATTTGTTCTCTGTCTGTATGTAATTGGTCCTCTTACTAACTACTTCAGTTTTCTGTAGATTAACATCTGGCCTCTGCAGATGGAAAGCGTGCTGTTGAAAGAAACATTTCTTTGCTCCAGACTGTACACATTAAAACAAGTTTAGACACAAAATAATTCTGTTTCTAAACATAGTATAAAATTATTTCCTCACAGGAACATATAGCTCGCATTGAAAACTACACCTCTGTGTGCTTTTTAGTTTCCTAAAGAGAGGGATAAATGCAGAGAAATGATGACTGCATAATTGGCAGGAATAATAGGCTTCATTTTGTCTCCCATCGCTGGGAGCCTCTCGGGAACATTACTGGCAATGTATACCCGGTAGACAATTAGCAGCTTCAGTTTTAATCACCATCTTCCTAATTAGTTAAATCTGTCCCCTTGGGAGTTTTGGCTTTGATAAGGCAGCAGAAACCTCTTTCTCTAGCTGGTCTTAGAGTATTTCGCTTATTTCATGGAGATGTTAACGGTGGCGCCTATCTTTTGTTTTTACACTTTATCTTAATTGTTCTGTGATTGATTATTCAGTGTTGGATTTCTTTTTGGAGGTGGGGTAATTTTGGTTTTCGTCCTTTTTGTTCTTTCATTGTTTAATAACACGTCAGGGTGGTTCATTGGACAAAAAACCTAAATGAACCCCGAATCAGTTGATTTTTCAATGTTTCAGCTAGTTGTTACATAAATTATAGTTTTTAGTACTTAGTGACATTCTCGTCTGAGGAAATGTCAAATGTCTTTATGGTATTGGTGAATATATAATGGAGAAAGAAATTAGAGTTGTGTTCCTGCAATGAAAATTATGGATTTTGTCTGTGTAATGAATTTGAGTTCAAATGAAGGAAAACCAATTCAAGCTTGCCTGAAAAAAAGGTGGATATGTTGGGGTATAATAGTTCTGGCCTATCCAAATCCAGGAACTTAGATAATATTTGGAGTTGGTTTCTCTTTTTGTGTTGGCTTCATTTCTAGCAGGTTCTTTCCATGTGGTGCTGATATGCTTCCTGACTGTTCAGGCTTCCATCTTGTTATCAAGAGCAGGGGTTAGGAAACTTTTTCTGTAATGGGACAGATAGTAAATATTTTAGGCCTTGGGGGCCATATGATCACTGTTGCAGCTCCTCAGCTTTGCTGTTGTAGCTCAAAAGCAGCCAAGGACAATATGTAAGTGAATGGGTGAGGCTGTGTTTCAATAAAATGTTCTAGACAAAAACAAGTGGAAGGTCAGATTTCAGTGACGGGCCATAGTTTGTTGATCCTTAATCTAAAGGTCTAGTGTGAAGAGAGCCTTATGTAATAATTTCAAAAAAGTCTTGTATATGAATGTTATTGGACTAAATACTTGGACAAGAAGATGGGACAGATGAATTGACCAGACCTGACTTACCTGCCCGCTGCACTAGAACTGCATAAATGGTGGAGGAAGGTTGGCTTCCCCTGAGCATTGTTATATGAGGAAGGGAAATAGACATGAGGTAGGCAAAAATGACACAGTTTCTCCCTACTCGGATATCTATATTCCGTTAAATTTTCTTTTCAAAAACCTTGCTCGTTGGTATTTAGCCAAGAATGAAAACCACAAACATCATACTTAATGGTGAAGGACTGAATGCTTTCCTCCTAAGAATGGGAACAAGACAAAGATGTTCACCCTTACCCTTCTTCTTTTTCTTTGTTTTGTGAGGAAGAGTGTCCCTGAGCTAACACCTGTTACCAATCTTCCTCTTTTTGCTTGAGGCAGATCGTTGCTGAGCTAATATCTATGCCAATCTTCCTTTATTTTAGGGGGGATGCCACCACAGTATGGCTTGATGAGCAGTGCTAGGTCTGCACTCGGGATCCGAACCTGTGAACCCCGGGCTCCTGAAGTGGAGCGGGCAAACTTAACCACTACACTAACGGGCTGGCCCCTTTACTGCTCTTATTTAACATAGTACTGGAAATCGTAGCCAGTGCAGTACAGCAAGAAAATAAAAGGCACACAGATGTGAGTCTGTATTTTTTAAAAAGTCAACAAGCTGGCTAGTCAGAAAAGCTTTGAGATGATTCTACTTGACTTTCTTCACTTTCTATTAAATCTGGTTTGACAAGCTACAGAGATTCACCTTTGCAGCCACATAAGCTGTCGTTTTAATCTTTTGTAGCCATTGTCTCCGGCTTAAGAACAGACTTTCCATATTAAATTGGACATGGAACCCTAGTTTAAGCTGCATAAACAGTGCAGCCAAGAGAAATTCTAGAGACAGCAAATTTCCTTTATCTTGGTTTCTAATAGCTAAAGTTTTCTTTCCCATTTTCTTTGCATATTGCATGTAAGCATATTTGCTAAAAGCAAGCAGATTAGAATCATTACCAACACACACACACACACTCAACCTTAAGTTTTTATTTTTCTCTCTCCACTGTGGAAGGATGATTCAGCAAGTCACTGGGACTATAGGGTGAGCCACAGCCTCAGAGCTTAGATCAGCCTCTTTAGACTGCATTCCCATGTATTTCCCTAGCTGTGATTAGTGGTGTCTGTCTGGAATTTCTTATATTACCTCCTTATTTTGGAGGTATTAGTCCTCTTTCGCGTCTCAAGGATTCTTCAGTAAAATTAAATATTTCTCCACTTTGAGCCAATATTTGAATCTCTTTTAACAGCCAGAAGGTTAGAAGGTTGGTAGATGCCAGCATTATGTGGAATTGTAGTAGGAAGATAAGAAACAGGTGGTATAGATAGCATCAAAGATTGTGTGTAAACCCATGTATTAGTTTGAAACTGTGAAATTGCTGCCTTCCTAGGTCAAAAATGGCCAGATATTGGCTATTGCATATGGCCAAACCTCATAACTGTCGGCAGAAAGAAGCCCACACGTAGGCGAGTATCAGACTCTTATTTGCATAAGAAGGAATGCTGCCTGAAAAGGCCAGTCAGTGGTTGATCTTGGGTAGATAATCCGGGTCTTCTAGCTTCCAGCTCTGTACTATTTTTACTATAATATACACACGGCTGAATTATTAGAAAGCCATAGTTGAATGGTATGTTTGTTGTTAGTGCCATTGAGTGGATTTTGACTCCTAGTGACCTTGTGTACAACAAAGCCCAGTCTTTTTGCATCATCCTCTCACCTTTCGGCACTATATCAAACAATGCTCTGCTGCCGTTCATAGGGTTTTCATGGCCAATTTATTTTGGAAGTGGGTGCCCATCTTCTTCTTCCTCGTCTGTGCAGTCTGGAAGCTCTGCTGAAACCTGTCCACCATGGGTGACCCTGCTAGTATTTGAAATACCAGTGGCACAGCTTTCAGCGTCACAGCAACATGCAGCTGCTGCAGTATGACAACTTACAGATGGATAATGTGGTTCCCTGACTGGGAAATGAACCTCAGGCCGTGGTGGTGAGAGCTGAAACTTAGTCACTGGGCCACCAGGGCTGGCTGAATGGTGTCTACCCTCACTTTTAAGTGGAGCTACTCTGTGTGGAAGAAGGGAAAAGAGGGGGAGACTAAGGAAAATCCATTCCTCTAATATGAGTGCAAGACAAAATGGCTTCCTTCTATTCACCTCCATTTCAAAGAAATCTTCCATTTTAGTCCTTGTGGACTTTGAGACTGAACAAAGGGTGCCCTTCTCTCACTTTTCTCTGTATGCCCAAGCTCTAGCCCCTGAGTTCTTCAAGAACTCAGAGAATCAATGGGCAGTTGCATTACATCTTAGACTCTGCACCTGCTGCCTGCAAGAGTGAGCTATTAGAGTCTTTAAAGGAAAAAGTAAGGTGGTTTACTGTTTAGGTGAGATCCCAGGATCAGAGGCAGAATGTCACGGTGGTTAAGAATGTGGGCTAAGGCAGCCTGAGTTTAAATCCTTACTCACCACTAAAAGTTCTCTAATGCTGGAAAATGACCTGGTTTCTCTGAGCATGTTTCTTTGCCTGCACAATGGGGATAATAATACTCCCTTCCTCTAAGATAGTATTGTTTTCTAAGGGTCAGCATGTATGTAGTTAGCACAAGGCCTGGAAGTGCTCAAGTTAGTTCTTACTGTTGTCTTTTTGGAGAGAAGGGGCAGATATTGGGATACCTGGATTCTCTTTCTAGCTCCGTTTCTGAATTACTTGGTTCATTCGAGTGCAGAGTTTATTTAAAGTCACCTTGCCTGGGCTCACCAGAGTGCAGGGCAGGGACTGCTTTCGCTAGGATGGAAAAAGTGATTTCATTTAGCAGTCATTCTGAACCTTCAGGCTATGACTGGAGGAGCATGAAGTAATCTTTAGCCTCCTTTGCTACAGTGTAGCCCAGACCTGGCAATTCATAATCCCAGCTGTATGAGAAGCTCAGCTCACCACTCTACCGCTGACAGCTTACATTTTCCTTACTTGGTAAAATAAACAATCAAAAGAGTATGGATAGTTAAAAAGGTGTAGTGTGAAATTGCTAAGCTCTTGTGCGATGATGCAGGTCTCACTCCTTTAAGAGCGGAACGATCGTTTGGAAGCATAGTTCTGCTCATTTTGTGAAAGCTCTCTTTGTATTATCCCACAGTATGAACTGATGAAGAGTCTGCCGGTGAGGTCCCCAATTTGCTTTCCATTTCCCCACCTCTCGCCTCACTCGGCCCCAACCTACTGGTTCCATAACGTTTTGTCTGTGTTTCTTTTTCTCTTACTGGGTCAAGAAGCTGGTTGCAAGCTTCACCTTTGAGTCATGTGAGTGTTTTTATGTGGGTAGAATTCATAATAGTACATACTGTAACACACCTTTTAGTTCAACTCTTAAAAGAAATTTAATAGTTTTACTTCTGTCCTTGTTGCCTTTGGTTAGATGTCCTTCAGAAGAACAATTTCTCATGAAAATCAGAGAATATTTAATTGAGCAACCTGAACTACAAGATGGGAGAGAAGAGGAGGAGGCCAGGTGAAATTGTTTTATGTTGGAGAGTTGATGAAATTTTTCTAAGAAATGGAAATTTTGATAGCCAGAAGATTTTTGCTTGAACTTTATGGTAATAGCATGCTGATGGCACTTTCAGGTATTAAGCATTCTTCTTTCAACATTTAGCAAGCCTTTATACACTGTCCACCAATCGCTTTGGTGGACATTGAGGATACCAAGATGAGTTCAGGCCACATCAATAGAAGTTTCATTTATTTGCTGCTGTTTCTCCATTGCCTGGCACAGTGGCTGGCATGGAGTAAGCACTCGGCAAGTATTTGTTGAATGACTGGAGTTAAAACTAAAGGGAAGGGTTGAGGATAACTGAGGTGTTTTTCTTAGGGAATTGGGTTGCTTCCGTTACCTGAGACTGTGTGGGTAGATTTGAAATTATTTGAATTCCTTGATGTATAGTTCATTTAGATACATATCCACCTACTTATACCAGAATTTAGCTGTGTGATCATTAATCTTTTTTCTGCCATGGATTCCTTTGGCAATCAGGTAAAGCCTTTATAACCTTTCTCAGAATAATGGTTTTGTTTGTTTGTTTTTTTGAGGAAGGTTAGCCCTGAGCTAACATCTGCCACCAATCCTCCCGTTTTTGCTGAGGAAGATTGGCCCTGAGCCAACATCCATGCTCATCTTCCTCTACTTTATATGTGGGACGCCTGCCACAGCATGGTTTGATGAGAAGTGCGTAGGTCTGCACCCAGTGTCCAAACCGGTGAGCCCAGGGCCTCCAAAGCAGAGCGTGTGAGCTTAACTGCTGCATGACTGGGCCAGTCCCCAGAATGTTTTTAAATGCATACAGTACATGGTTTACATGGAAGAAATATAAAAATATTAAAACCATTTGTAATATAAATATATGCTGCTTTATTACCACATTAAATAATATAAGGGCAGGTCCGATAACTCCTATAAAATATTTCAGATTACCTGCAATGACAGTAATGTTATATGGAAATATCTGTGATTTCTATTGGTGACAAAGTCACAGATACTGCTAATACTACCATGGTTTGTTGCCCGCATTCATATTTGAAGGAAATGCTAAATTTCAGTTAGAGGCTAATGTAAATAAAGGTTTACTTTTTTCCTCTGCCATCCAAGTTCACTGCCCCCTGTATTCTTTTTAGGGATCCCATTTCTCCATTTCTTTGCAAAAATGTTTTGAAAGACTTTCTTCCTGACTTTCAAGCCCTTGTCTCAGCTTGTAATTGTATCTCAATTAGTGTGATTATTTGGTTAATATCAGTCCCCCTGCTGGATTGGCGTCTTCAGGAGGGCAGGAGAATTGTCACTTTTTTTTGGCTTTTGGATCTTTCATGCATAGTGTCTTGCACAGAGTAGGTGTTCAATACATACTTGTCAGATGATCAGATGAATGAACCTAAGTATGAAAATTAAAATATGTTGGTTTAGAGTGACTTGCTCTTAACAGAAGCTATTTCCTGGCGATTCCCCACCTATCTTGACAGATCTTCACAGATCCACTGGTTAATATTCTCACCTCTTTGTTCACATTTTGGGTCTAAATGCAACACAAACATTGTTTTGATTTCCTTAGCATTTTCTGCAAGCCTCAGGTCACGTTTGACTTCATCTTCATACCACTGCCTTTCTAGGCTTGAGCCCCTCTTATTTCAGTTTTGATTACATGCCCTCCTTTAATCATCTGTCATTATTTTTGTCTTTATAATTTTAGCTTAACCTTTGGGGACTAGGATTCGTTGTGAGAAGGACTTTGAACCTTCACTTCTGAATTGTTCGAATTTTTCACAGTCAGCATGTATTAATTTTGTTATTAAATAAAAGTCGTAATGGAGGGGGTCCCCGTGAGTCATGTTTATTCTTTCAGATGTCTCTTGCTCTTTCTTTGTCATTAGCATCAGTTACAATCGTATTATCATGCTCCTGTTGTGGAACCTTCCATTCCTAGCTATAATGGAAGGGAGAGGTCCTTCTCTAAACATGTAGTGTGTATCCCTCTAGAACTTTCTCTGTGTACTTACTCCTATACATCTATGTCTAGAAATAAATTCTTCTGTTTCATAGAATTTTTGACATAGTATGGCTTTACTATAGATTATTCAACCATTACTCTTTGAGTGACATTTAGGTTGTTTTCAGCTTTTCATTACATCATTACAAACAATGATGTAATGAAAATTCTTGTATGTAATTCACTGTCTACCTATTTGTGCGTTATATATATATACACCAAGTAGAACTGCATGCTGAATGGTATGCATGTTTAATATTTTAATAGATAATTGACAAATTACTCTCTCCACAAAAAAAGTCCCAAATTATACTTTCTCTAATCACTTATAAGGGTGCCCATTTTCTCTACGCCTTTGCCAACATGGCATACTGTGAGTCTGTGTGTGTCAATCTGATGGTGGAAAATTATATCGTTTTCATCTGCATTTCTCAAATTACTAATAAGTTGAAAATCTTTTCTTATGTTTCTCAGCCATTTGTATTTCTTCGTTTCTATATTGCAGTGTATATAAAGTACTTAGACATATGATTCATGCTGTATATAATATGATTATTTCTTTTTTTGATTTGTGGACTTGGGATTACACCCATCATTTTTTTTCCAGTCTGCTTTCTAACGCCCGAGGGAGAAACCTAACTTTTTCTCTTGTTCTTTCCTTGGATGATAGGACTTTTTCACTTTATCCTTGTTGGTGTCTTATCTTCTAGCAACCCACTCATGCTGCTCAGGTTTGGAGTGGTGAATCACAAAGGGCACTCCTTATCTCTCAGCCGAGCTGCTGCTCTCCTGGTTCACCAGGCTGCATGATCTGAATGAAACCGGAGGATCCTCTGTGCCTCTCTGTTCTAGCAACAGTCAGCAACCTGTCGGACTTGCCCAAGGTCCCTCTAAATCCCAAGTGAAAAAATCCCATCCCTTCTCAAGGAGAGATAGGAGCTGCAGTTTCTAACAGCTGCAGGGGCTCTCAGCCCAAGAGCCCTGAGAGGGGTATGCCCCTCCACCCAGCTGACGCATGTGCTCCTTTCAGCCCTTCTACTCTTGGTTCCATCTCAGAGAAGAGATGGAAGATGTCTGCCAGTCTCTCTACTTATTCTAGAAGGCAGTCGTTGTTCTGCCTCCTCTCTATTTTGTTAACAGACGATTTCATATTTTCCTTCCTCTGTTTTTGTGGCCTAGATCAACTACTGCCCAACCTCGTCTGAAGAGGTTGGCATGAGCGAGGCTATAACTCTGGAGGTTTCCCTTGCCAGTTAGTTGTTCACTTGAGTCAGAATCAAGGCCAAATTAAAAGTTCCCTGTTTTGTTTCCTCCATCTGAGAGATGATATTTTTGCAAGTCAAGAATTTATCAGAGGCTCTGGTTTTGTGTGTATGTTAGCTCAATTTTAAAAATTTCTTTAACTTTTCAGAAAATTTTGAAATCATTTCAGACTTATAAAAATGTTGTGAAAATAGTACAAAGAATTCCAGAAACGCTTCATCCAGATACCCCAAATGTTAACATAACCACAGTATGGAAATTAACATTGATACAATATTATTATCTATTTTACAGATCTCAGATTTTGCTGGTTGTCCCATTAATATAATTTTCTCTGGTCCAGAGTTTCATCCAGGATTACACATTGCATTTCATTGTCACATCTTCTTAGTTTCATTTAATCTGATACAGTTTAGAGACTTGGCTTTTTAAAGGAACATTACCATCAGCAGATGTCCGGATCATTGAAATCCCCATCAGGACAGCGTCTTATCTCTGTTCCCATCTTGGAGTATGTTTGAGGACTATTGTCGGTATCCTCCCTTCACCCACGTAATAATTCATACCTATCCACAGTCAAACCACTTATGTTTCTGTCTTCTTCTAAAGGCTGTCTAATACATATTCAATTTCGTGTTTGTAGATTTTCTTATAATAAATCTATTTCTTTTGAACATCTTGTCTTCTACTCTATCTACTCACATCATGTATTTCTTCCTTATGCAGTTTACTGTGTTTAGTATCTATATTGTAGTTGTTGGTTTACAGACATTTGAGGCCATCGCATGATCTTAATAGACATTCTGCAGTGTGACCTCCCACGTCTAGCAGCAGCACCAATTACTGTTGGCCCTCCTTCAGTATTATGGGAGTGGAGATTATGGTTGGATTAGCTTCAATTATTTTTTCCTCTGTAGCAAAGGCAGTCGATAAAGATCTTTTACAGTGACTTTGTCCATTTGAAAAATGATTGAAACAGGCTCTTACATCCATTTCTGCAGCTATCTCTTACACCCTAAAAGCCAGAAAGTGGTTGTATTTGTTAGTGATCAAATCAAGGATGGCATTAAAAAAATATATTGACAGAAGGATCTGGAGGCGTTTTGAATATTAGGAAGTCCGTGAATTAGGTTGTTTGCCTTGTGGCAAGGTGTGGAACAAGATAAGCATTTTTGAAAAATTATCTTTGGGTTTGCTGAATCGGGCTCCAGTGTAGCTCATGATGCCAGCGTGACCTCATTCTTTTTAGGTGTGTTCCCTAAAATCCTACCCCATGACCCTGGAAGAAAACACCAGAAAAAGTAAACACATCCTAAAAGCAAAGCCATTTTTTAGTATGGTTTTAAAAATCTTCACTTTTGGTCATCTGGAAAACAGTGCAGACGTGCGGTCTAGTGGTTACAGCCGAAGGAACGCCGCCCTGGCCAGCCCCCAGCCATCTGCCATTGCTCCCGCGTGCTGTGTGGTCTTGACCCAATGCCCAGAAAAGCGAGGTTCCCCCATCTTTGCCTCTTTATTTATAAAACCAAAAAAGAGAAGGGGGTGAGGGGAACCAGAAACTGAGCTAAGATCCCTCAGATTAGAAATATACTTTCTTATAGTTAATCATTGCTAATTAGTTTTATTTGCCCCATAAATCTAAAAAAGAGCTTTACTTCAGCCAGACTAAGGAAGTCATCAATATTCTTGGGGTAAATCGGCATGGATTTTTTATCTGGGGGCAAGGGGGTGCCTAGTATTGAAATATATTGGAGGACTTTTTAACTTCCTCTCAGAACTACTTTGCAGAAATGAATGCCATCTTTCTCCTAGTAGATGTTGGCTATGCCAGACATCTGGGTAGATAATGATTCCTTGCTTTGGCAATTTCTCCACCTGGTTCATACCTCTGTGTGTTGTCATCCCCGGAAGATGTTGACTTACTGAGGGCAGAGATTGATTATGTCCTTTCTGCCTTTAATATTACCTACCTACGGTGCTTAGTAGAGTGCTGTGAAACATAACATAACGAGCACTCACAACTCATTGAATTAACTTTGAGGCAGTGAGTTGAGTTGCATTCTGTTATATAATCTACAGTTGAATTCATTTGTTGAATGTCTTGGGTTCTGGCCGTGATTGGGGCCCTCTAAGTAGAAATCCATGAACGCAAGGATCTTAACTGCCTTTCTCTTCACTATATCCCCAACACCTAGAACAGCTCCAGGCCAAGATCACTGATCATGTTGATTGAAAATTCATGTTCAATAAATATTTTTTGAATGAATGAAATAAAGGACTAGCCAGGGTGTGTTTATCTTGTTATCCACAGGCTTTGAATGTACTATATTTACTTCTACGTTGCTCAGGATGCCTCCCCAGTTCTGAGTGATTGTTGGTATATGGCAGAAACCAGTGTGCTGTACCAGAGAAAGTCTCAGGTTAGAAGGTTTATTAGAGACTAAGGATCTGGAATTGATTGAGAGGTTTGTAATCTTTCAACTGTTGTTTACTGTCTGTAGCACCAACAATAAAGTTAGGATGTATGTGTGCATATGTACATATGTGTATATAATATTAGCATATACATGTACATGTGGATGTCTGTTATATACATTTTCATTTCTTACCATCTATTTTTCCTTGAGTTTATGAAAAATGCATGATTATGCTCAGAGCTCTGGTTCCTGGTGGTCAGGTTGCTATGTTGTAAAAGAAACTGTGACCACCAGCATCCTGTGGCTATGCTGAAGAAGCTAAGAGTTGACAGGTAAGGGCTGATCTTAACCTTCCATTTACTGAGATGATTCCTTTACTTGAGCCCTTTATTTAGGGTGTAAAAAATAGATACCTTAAGAAAAAGTATGTGTCTACACATGTGCGTGCATGTGCATGTACACACACATACCTGCAGTGATGAGGTGCATAGAGAAGTTGGCAATAGTCATTCATTATAATTCCACAAATGGGTTTCACTCTGTATGCAAGTGGATTCCTGTTGTCTTAGTTCACTCCATTGCTGGTAGTAAAAGGGTTAAATGCACGGGCTCTGGTAGGCAGCCAACCTGAGTTTGAATCCTGATTCTGCTGTGGAGCCTTGAACAGTTTACCTTAACTTCTCTGAGCCTCAGTTTACCTAGCTCTAAAATGGGGAGAGTAATAGTACTTATGAGACTCGAGGAGATACTGCATTGTTCCACATCAGTTCTACAAGGATTAGCTGTCCACTTGACAGTGAATTCCAGAGACTTTTAGACTTTATGTATGTCTGCATATATTACGTCATTGTCTAGAACTTGCAAGATCTATCCTGACCGCCTTTTTGGGCTGGTTATAGTCAGTGGAACTACAATTATTCAGAAAAACCTAAGTGTGATATATTTTATTATTTTTTTTGTTTGTTTTGGAGCAGAGCTTGGAAGAGGATATAAGGAAAATAGTAATACTAAAAAAAATCCAAACTTGGGACTAAAAATTGGATGCAAATGTCATTCTGAAATTGTCAGGCCAGTTTCGTTAATTTATGTCAATATGGTACATTAAGCAAGCATCGAAATGTCCTACTGAGTTTTATTTCCAAGGACAGTTGAACAAGTGTCTTGGCAGACGGGATTATGGGGTTACTTAGGCTGCACTACTGTCCAGTCTTTGTTGCAAAGGACTCAGAGGCCAGGTCACAGTATGTTCTTGTTTATGAACAGACTCAGGACCATAGCCTTATCACTCTCACCAGTTCCAGTAAGACTTTATTTTTGCCACTATCATCTCTTTAGCCCTAAAATCTAGTCATGCTGAGTATTGTGCTTCTGCAGCTCTGTGGTTAGGGCCAGTATTACCCCATCAGAGTCAGTCTGGGGAAGTTAAGATCAGTTTTGCCTGGAATGTGGGCTAGTTCTTTGAGTAGATGTATCAGTTGGTGTTCTTACTGGGTTCAACACTGTTTAGTGGATTGTTCTCAACTCCAATCGCCACATAGTTGACTTGGTCTATGCACTTATTACAATCAATAGGGGATGGGTACAAGCAGAGGAATTAGACACAAAGGGAAAGTTTGAGGGGTGAGGAGGGCAGGAAGGAGCTGGAACTTGAATTCAAGTTCCACTGATTTGGTGAACATAGGCTTCTCACTCTGGGATCCAAGGACTGATTTGAGGAGGAGCATAGTGGTAATGTCTCTGAACGCTCTGAAGTGGCATGCGAGGTGTTTGTATATGGGTGTGTGAAGGAGAAGAACTCATAGCATTTCTTAGTTTGTCAAAGGGCGCTGTGGCCAACTCCCACCTGGTCATTTCATGTGGACCTGGGTGTTTCCATGAGAATAAATATTTGGAGGAGGGCTCTCTGTTCTTAATACTCAGTAAAGTAATGACATATTGTTTCTTCTGGGCCCGTGAAGAGGATTTTGGAAGGCTTCACTGCCGAGTGCATTTGTCTGCTGTCTGCCTGCATTTTGAGCTTGCCCAGAGATAAAACACAACCTCGTTTCTTTCATAGATTAGTTATATAGGGGGTGAACTTTGAAGAGTATGTGTGTGCGTGCATCGCATGCATGTAACAGAGCCAGGGGAGTGACAAGCAGAGAACTAGAGGCAGAGGGAGAGAGGGAATATACATACATTTGGGGGTTGTTTTCAGTCTCACCTTTGGGTTTCCATGTCAGACCGATACCAGTGATATTTCCCTCATTTTGGTTAGTACTTGTATTTTACTTTTAGTGACTGCCACAGTTAACAATTAAAGTCAGGCTAGTGGTATGATTTTTTTTTTCCCCAACACTGTTTTGGATAGCTTTCAAAAGTTTTGCTTGCAGGAAAAGTAGAATCAACATTCCATTTCCTTTTTCCTGAACAACTCTATTCCTTTCAGTTTCTATCCCTGGTTCAAACAAGAAATCCTTAAGGTGATCCTTTTTTTCTTGCATGTTATTTCTTGTTTGGTTCCATTATTGTTATCAAATTGCTGTGTTTTTGGCATTGATACCCAGTTTGAGTCATTGACCAAGAAAGCCAACTTCATGGTTATAAGAAGGTCTGTGAATCTGTGCTTGTTTTAATTAAACTCATCTCAAGCTGAATTATGACAGAGACCTATTTAGATTAGAGAAGACCCTCTCTCAAATAAATATAGACCACAGAGATGGCTACATGAGTTACATGGAGAAACGAAACACTGGTTCAGGAATATGGGATGGGTCCTGAGGAAGGACTGTGTCTGTTAGGAGGGCCTGTCTTATGTCAGGAATGAGTTTCTCCTGTGGTACCTTTCTGGCAAAGTAGTTTCTAGGGTGGTAGATATTTGTGAAGTCTAAACATGACTTTCTCTCAAAAT
The DNA here is from genome assembly GCF_021613505.1 of Equus quagga. Classification (NCBI taxonomy): domain Eukaryota; kingdom Metazoa; phylum Chordata; class Mammalia; order Perissodactyla; family Equidae; genus Equus; species Equus quagga. The sequence continues at coordinate 76,313,454 of NC_060273.1, read as the reverse complement.
GGTCATTGTCTTTGGAAGACCTTGGAGGAAGGCTAGAAATGTAAAATGAGAAGAGGGGAGGCACCAACTGTGTCCTCACATTTACTGCTCATTTGTGCCCTATCAACTCTGTGCATCACTTGGAGTAGCAGAAGGAAGACCAAATTGGGATCTGGGCTGGGATCTCATCTAATCAGCCAGCTGTGGACGTGGGGCAAGGTAGCTAACTTTCAGGGCTTCATTACATCATCTGAAAAACAAAGGGACTTTTCAGGGAGAGAGGTGTCTCAATCTTTAGGATCTTCTCAGTCTTAAGCAGGTCCTTTCAGCTCTGAGATGTGAATCCAGTCTTCTGACTGAACCAGCAGTCCTGATCTGACCACTTGGAGCAGCTGAGGGTCCTGCCTCAGGGAGTCCCCTTGCTGCTCTGGCTGCTCATTTTGAAGGTTTTTCTACGTTTGCTGGATTGGAGATGAACACACTGTAGGAAGAATACGTGAGTTAGAGGTATGGCAGGTATGTTAGTTTCCTAGGGCTGCCAAAAGAAATGACCACAAACTCGGTGTCATACAAAAATGGAAATCTATTCTGTCACAGTTCTGGAGGCCAGAAGTCCTAAATCAAGATATCAGCAGGGCCCTGTTCCCTCCAAATGCTCCAGGGGAGAATCCTTCCTTGCCTCTTGCAGCTTCTGGTGGCTCTAGGCATTCCTTCACTTGTGGCTGCGTTATTCCAGTTTCTGCCTCTGTCTTCACATGACCTTCTCCGCTTCTCCATGTCTTCTCCTCTTCTGTCTTTTACAAGGACACTTGTCATTGGATTTAGGGCCCACCAGATAATCCAGGATGATCTTTTCTTAATTACATCTGCAAAGACTCTTTTTCCAAATAAGGTCACATTCACAGGTTCTGAGGGTTAGGACATTGACGTATCTCTTTAGATGCCACCATTCAACAAATGAAAGCAGATTAATTTCCTCTCTTGGTCTCTGTGTTTTAGAGGTGACGTACACCGTCTTTGCTGCCAACATTCATTTGCCTGTGAGAGACGCCTCTGACTAGGGAGCTTTCTCTTATGGGTGTGTTTCTGTTTTGTGTCTTTTTCTGTTGTCTCAGTCAGATTTTACTTGAATCTGTTTTAGTGTTTGCCTGGAGGTGGCCGGCTCATTCCCCCTCAACGTTCCTGATAAACATTATAGTGTGGCTGTTAAGCAGAGGACAGCCTTGGTTCCTTAGTGGAGGCAAGGGGTGGGAGTGGGGGCAATTGTTGGTAGAAGAGGGAAAAGTTAGAAAAAAAAAAAATGAATCCAGATTTTGCCCATGGACCATTCTTCTGTTTTTCAAAGGCAGAAACAGATATTTGCTCCGAGGGAGCTCAGTCATTGCTGGACTCCCATTCCTGTTGACAACTGGCTGTTAGCATACTTGCTTGTTTGTTCTTGTTAAGATGTAGCAGCCACAATGGCATGGAGAGGATGTAGCTTTTAATATGTTGCCCAAGCTGGTGCATGTGAGTTGTGCTGTGGTCTAGTTTGACAAATCGAGCACCCATACCACCCACTGGAGTCTCACTTCCACTTTCCTTCACTGACGCTGCCCTTCAATGGAATTCCATTCAGTGAACATTTACTGAGTCTAAACTATGTACCAGCCACTGCGTAGGTACTGAGAAAGTTAGCAAGCAGACAAATAGGCACCTGCCCTTGTGCCGTAAATAGTTCCCTTTTCCCTTCTCTTGTAGTATCTTTTTCCAGTCCTGTGCACTGCAGTGGTAAGTTATTTTAAACTGGACAACTTTTTGTTTTTAAAACCTGCATGCAAGAAAGTCTCTGTGCACCAAATGTACATAGAGGTGGTGTTTCCTAGCTTCAGAGCCTGGTTTCTTCTAGGCTGGGAGCTTTCCACAGCCTGTTTCAAGCACTTGCTAATTTCACCACCTCCTTCTTCTCTAATTGACTGGCTCTTCAAATCCTGACCCTGGAGGACACTGTCTGTGTCATGCTAGTTCAGTATTTCGGGAATTGCCAAAATTAAGGCAGCCTGTGTTGTATAGACAAGACTATTCTTTCGTTCTTTGTTTATTTTAGTGAGGTGGAATTTATGGAGTACCAGCTGGCGAGAGAGCAGCCAAAAGAGTTTTACTGTCCCTTTTTTCCTATAAAACGCAGCAGCTAGGTATTACATCTGCGTGAAGGTGGGCTTCAACTGTCCACCTGGTATGGGGCCACAGAGCTATCTCACTTTGGTATAAGAGATGCCTTCCTGCAGAACCTGGGTTGGTGCGGTCCGTCTGGGGTGGAGTTTACCAGTGCTAGAATGAGTTTCTCCGGACCTGGGTCTCTGATGGTATCTGATCATAATTCTCTTGTCTCCTTTGGACCCCTGAGGGCCATGTTTCCCCCTATTCGTTTACAGATGGTCCAAGGCAAGCAAGTATGCTGTGTAAGCAAAGCGTTCATTTATTTATTTATTTTATTTTATTGAGGTCATAATAGTTTATAACATTGTGCAATTTCAGTTGTACATTATTATTTGTCAGTCACCATATATATGTGCCCCTTCACCCCTTATGCCCACCCCCCAATCCCTTTCCCCTCTGGTAACCACTAATCTGTTCTCTTTGTTCATGTGTTAGTTTATCTTCCACATATGAGTGAAATCATGTGGTGTTTGTCTTTCTCTGTCTGGCTTATTTTGCTTAACCTAATACCCTCAAGGTCCATCCACGTTCTGTGAATGGGACGACTTTGTCTTTTTTATGGCTGAGTAGTATTTCATTGTATATATATACCTCATCTTCTTTATCCAGTCATCAGTCAGTGGGCACTTGGGTTGCTTCCATGTCCTGGCTATTGTGAATAATGCTGCAGTGAACATAGGGGTGCGTAAGTCTCTTTGAATTGTTTATTTCAAGTTCTTTGGATTTCAAGTTCTTTGGGTAAATACTCAGTAGTGGGATAACTGGGTCATATGGTATTTCTATTTTTAATTTTTTGAGAAATCTCCATACCGTTTTCCTTAGTGGCTGTTTGTATTCCCACCTGCAGTGTATGTGGGCTCCCTTTTCTCTGCATCTTCTCCAACATTTGTTATTTTTTTCTTGGTGATTATAGCCATTCTAATGGGTGTAAGGTACTATCTTAGTGTAGTGTTGTTGTCTTTTTCTTTTTTTTGAGGAAGACTGGCCCTGAGCTAACATCCATACCCATCTTCCTCTACTTTATATATGGGACGCCTGCCACAGCATGGCTTGACAAGTGGTGTGTAGGTCTGCACCGGGATCTGAACCGGCAAACCCCAGGCCACTGAAGTGGAACATACAAACTTAACCGCTGCGCCACTGAGCTGGCCCCTATCTTGGTGTAGTTTTGATGTGCATTTCCCTGATGATTAGTGATGTTGAAGATGTTTTCATGTGCCTATTGGACATCTGTATATCTTCTTTGGGAAAATGTCTGTTCATATCCTCTGCCCATTTTTTGATTGAGTTGTTTGTTTTTTTGTTGTTGCATGAATTCTTTATATATTTTGGAGATTAACCCCAAAGGTTGGTGTTTTTTTTTTTTTTTCTACAAAGGATTTGCGAACATCACATCTTCTAATCCTGTGGCCCATCTCTGGGAAGGGGCATCCAGACTTTGGGAGACATTGTTAAAGACTACCAAATAGTAGTCAAGATCTGTTAATCCTGCTCTTCCTATGAAATAGAATAATGTTAGGCCCCATAAATAGGATTTTTCTGAGGGTGGATTACAATAGTCGTCTGGTTTAGAGCCCAGATTAAGCTATGCTTGCTTTCTCTGCTCCTGTGGTCTGAGTCTTGGCTGAGCCTGCACCCACTGCCTTGGCTTCTGGTGCATTCCCTTTGTTCTTGTAATTGAAAATTCTCAAGGTTATCTCTCTGCTGTGTTAAAAGTATATTTTGTAATGAGTTGATGAATTGCCCTCCCCACTCAACCCCAACCCTTCTAGAGACACTCACTTGGTCCTGTTTTCTCTCTAGCTCTCTGTTTTCTTTCTGTTCTAAAAACAGTCAGCTTCTTGTTAGTCCAGACTACCCGCTTCCCATTGGGATCTCTACTCCCTCCCTTTTGGGAACTTGCCGGGTCCTCCTGCCTAGATCAGTAATTTTTTCCAATAGCACAATATCTGGCACATAGTCCCCCCAGGACATGTTGAGAAATTGCATGAAACTTGACTAGTGTCCAGTGGTGATAGAACATCAATGCAAATGTGTTTCATGTTTTGATGCCCACCCTGTGTCCTCATGGGGACCTTCAAGTATTGGTCTTAGGTTTTTTGTTTGTTAAGGAACATGCAGTTTGCCTATTTACTGATGTGTTTGATATAGGGCTAATTCCTGTATTACTTAAATGTCATCAATTCAATGCACACCATCAATTTAATAATCTCTTTTGGGGAGCAAGAGGAAACATTTTATTAAATATAAAGAAGGATTATAAGATGTGTTCCAATTTCAGGAAAAAAGCATTTTAGAATCAAGGCAATGTGATATATATAAATTCCTAGTGATGTACTGTGATTGGCCTGGAGAAAATTATGTAGACTTTTTTATTATGGAGATTTTTTACGGGGAGGGAGATCAGAGACTCCTATAAAAATCCAATGAATACTATGGACAATCTAAAAATGAACACACCCAGAAAAGAAATTTTGGCATAACCTTTATGGAACTTTATGGATTCTCTGAATCTGCTAGGTTGTAAACGTCTGGCATCAAGCATTGTAGAATAGCATGTCCTTGTTTGACACTGTTGGGAAAGCTTTCCAAGGAATGAGTGAAGAAGACATCGTGCAGTGTTTCCTATCAGGAACCCTGTTTAGGTTATTAACACTAAAAAACTCTGTAGGCCTCTAATAGGGAAAATGGAAGTAGACATGACCGGTTCCAGATGTTAGTCTCCTCGTAGCCTGGTTCTTTGGCCAGGACACATCTCATGCTGTCCCTGTGCAACATGCAGAGCGCTCAGAGTGAATCCTTGTTAAGCTTGGCTGCAACAGTGAGTGGAGGCCAGCCAGCCCAGTTATTTCTTTAAAACCGTCTCTGGAGGGCTCCTTTTGACTTAGCACTTTTGGAGACGACAGAGGATTAGTCGAGAATGCTTCAACCCACGCTATATAGTGAAGCCATGCATGGTTTTAAACATAATTATGGTGGTAAGAGTCCTGGTTTATCTGTGTTTTCATTATGTGAGTCCCTGAAGTTATGAGCTTACACAGGGAAGCAGAAGTTATGATTAATTGAAAACATCAGTTAATGATGACAGACCACTGATAAAATTAGTCACACTCAACCGGTTGTCCTCCTTCCTTAACAGTTTCCTTTATTTTAGGACATCTTGTCTGTGTCCTGGTCTCACTGAATGGCAGATAAACATTCAAAAGCAAGGCAAGGGAAATTGTAAATTTTCCGAAAGCTGAAGGATTTTATGAAGTCCATGGAAGTGGTATTGGAGACCTTCTTGAGTTGTGTTCATGATCATGGACAAAAGAGGACCTGGGGATGTTAGACCAGTTAGCAGTTGATGACAACTTGATAGACACTTGAAGGGAGAATGATTTGAATCAAAAGACTGAAAATGGACCTTGGGAAAATTGATGAGGCCATCTTCATCAATTGTAAAAATGACTTATCTTTTTGATTGTGCTATTGAAGTCGATCTTAAAGACTACCTTAGAGCGTTACCATAAAAGCTTGTAGGAAAAACTGTATTTCCCATCAACACTTAGTCTGTTAAGATTTCGTGTAGTTAAATAAGAACTTAAATCTTATTTAAAGGAAGCTTATTTTGAGTATTTCATTTTTCTAGATAATATCCTAATCAGTGCAGCCCCCCTCCCCCACAAGACACCATTTGACTGTAAAATGTTGGTCCTCACATTAAAGATACTCCCTTTGTGGCTTAGTCTTCTGGTTTAATGTAGAATCCTGTCTGCACCGTTATTCCTGCTGCCCTGTATTGGGAAGTATCTTTTTGCGTTGCCCTGCACCTTACTTTTTATAGAAAGTGCTCCAGCACTCTTGTGGAACAACTCAGAGTTCAGCTTCAAGTAAGAGAATTTAGCAATTCAACTACTAAGGAAACTTGTGCCAATCAAAACACTGCAAGCCTCTCTCCCTCTCCCTCCCCCTCCCCATCCAGTTCCTTCCCCTTTCATACGCTATCTTTTGCACGTGCTCAGGTTTTCAATCTAGAAGGATACTTGAACTGCGGCGTAAGCCCCACGCAGCTTTTCTAGAGAGATTTTTTTTTTTGAAGATTTTATTTTTCCTTTTTCTCCCAAAGCCCCCTCGGTACACAGTTGTGTATTTTTAGTTGTGAGTCCTTCTAGTTGTGGCATGTGGGATGCCGCCTCAGCATGGCCTGATGAGCGGTGCCATGTCTGCACCCAGGATCCAAACCGGCGAAAACCCGGGCCGCTGAAGCAGAGTGCGCGAACTTAACCACTCGACCACGGGGCTGGCCTCGAGAGATTTTTATTTCATAATGTTTCAGTTGAGAATGACTTGCAACTTTAACATAACATGAGCACATTTGAAATAACAGGGGAATGTGTATAAAAGCCCTTCTCTGTTTGTTTTAAAATAAAAATCAGTAGTGAAAAATTCAAAGGATAGATATGAAAATTTGCACAGAGGCCCCCAAGCTTGTATGGTCATTTTTTTATTCAAGGAACATTTTTTAGGCTTTAAGTCATGTGTTTAGATATATATCCCCCTCATTCTGCCCCTGACTTGGTACCCAGATTATGTTTTAAATAAATCTTAAGATTGTGTAGACTCAGCTCTTATGCAAAGATAAGCTCTGTAAAATGCCTAAATATTTAGTTAACTGCAAGATTGAAAGCCTCTGAGGTGCTGTTATAACCAGAGCTAAAAATAAATGCAGCACTCATCTATAGAATATATTTAAAATAAGCCGTATTAGCAGATTTTTGTTCTGTAACCTTAAATATTGTGACCTTGGGATACAGGTGTACTAATGTGCAGGAAAAGATGAGTATCATTTGAAAATTAAATATATAGCAAAAACTGTGCATGTCTGTTTTCAGTTCAATTTTCTAACGTAGTGAGGAAATGATGAACCTCACAGGCTGTCAGAGCTCGAAGAAACCTTGACAATCAGCTTGAACATTTCATTTATGGAAGAGGAAAGACCCAGGGAAGGAAAGTGAATTCCCTGCTGAATCTTGCGAGTAGTTCTTGGTGGCAGAGCCGGGACTAGAACCCAGGGCTGCTGGCTCCTAATTTTATGCTCTTTTTGTTATGCCATGCTATTAAATGGACATTTGTAAGAATGATGTAGTAAAGACTCATTTATTCATTTGTTTTATCATTACTTTGGCAAACTTACTGGACACCCACTTCACCCAGTATGTTAATTTTCTATTGCTGTGTAACAAATCACCGCAAACTGAGTGGCTTAAAACAATCCCCATTTATGAGCTTATAGTTCTGAAGCTCAGAAATCTGGCCTGGTGTGTCTGGGTTCTCTGCTCAGGCTGAAATCAAAGTATTGGCTGTCTGTGTTCTCATCTAGTTCCAGAGTCCTCTTCCAAACTCATTCCTTTGATTGGCAGAGTTCAGTTTCTTGTGGTTGTAGGACTTGTCCATGATTCCTTACTTGCTATCAGCTGGGGCCCGCTGTAGCCTCTAGGGGCAGCCCCACATTCCTCATCACATTGCCTCCTCCATTTTCAAGCCAACAGAAGTATGTGGAATCCTTCATATACTTCAGATCCCTGACTTTTCCTTTTGCTACCCACCTGAGAAAACTGCTTTTAAAGGACTCGTGTGATTACATTAGGCCCGTCCAGATAATCTCTGTATTTTAAGGTCAGCTGACTTGGGACTTTACATCTGCTAAATCTCTTCACAACAGTGCTTAGATTAGTGTTTCATTGGATAACCGTCAGGCAGAAATCTTTGGCAGCCATCTTTAGAATTCGGCCTACTCCACCCAATTTATCAGGTGACCAAGCTTTGGACAAACCCTACCATGTGTGACACTTTCGTGAACCTTGAAATAAAGACAATTATATGGGACTAGTCTGTTTTTGTGTTACAAGGACCTAGTGATGGAAATGCCCTCTAGGTAGCGATAACTGTCACAAAAATCCATGCACTTGATTGCATAGAAAAGGCAGTGTCATGCATGGTCTGATGGTTATAGCTGACGTTGTTCCCAAATAAGGCAACTGGGACAACCTGATGGAGTAAGAAGTGATTTTTGGTAGCAGAGGAAGAAGAAAGAAATTTGATTATAAGCACAGTTGGTTCAAACACCTCTGCCATCCTCATGGATAACAGCACTAAATAGTAATACCGAGCCCAAGTCAACAGGAAAATGTTAAGTTTCATATACTCAGTTTAAGAAGAGAAAATCTATGATAAAATGTGAAATAAATTCCTATCAAAAAATACCTTAACATTTTGGCACCTAAAACTTAAGCTTAACTTAATGAGAAAAGTAGTCTACTTTAGCAGAACACCAGTGGCTTCTTATTCACTAAGAATAACACCTAAACCCCTGATGTGGCTGGAAAGGCCAGTCTCATTGCCCTTCTTTCTATTCCCCAGCACACTAACCTTTTTCCCACCTCAGGACCTTGGCACGTGCTATTCTGCCTGTCTGCACCATTCTTTCAGCTTTTCATATGCCTTTTTACTTACTCTTTCTTCTTCAGATCTCAGCCTGAATGGCATATTCTCAGAGAGGCTTTTTCTGATTGCCCTATTTATAGCATTACCACCTTGCTCCTTCCTACCCTCTGTACCTTCGATCATATCACCTTATGGCCTGCACTGTTTGCTTGTTCATGATTTGTTCCCCACCTTTAGAATGGCACTCCTTGAATTAGACCTTGTTTAACTCACCTTTGTCTCCCCTGTGTCTGGATCAGGGTCCAGCATGCAGTAGACACTCAGTCGCTATTTGTTGGATGTTAAAGAGGTCCAGTGAGGTTAAATGTCCCATTGTCACAAAGGGAAATCATGGCATAACAGGGAGCACTCTCAGTTCTAGGAAATTTCAGCCTATTGCTTGACCTATGGGTATTCCTGATTACCAGTTTGGCAGCTGGGACAAGAATGGCTTAATCACTAACCCAACAGTTAATCATAGTAAGAGCTAAGATGAGCCTCCCTAACACTTGATACTTTCTGTTATTCTCCTCCAAGGATCTGGTCTGTGTTGAAAATATTCAACTTTTAGAGTCCTTGCCTTTCTTAAACAAAATTAACTGAATGATAGTCTTCTAATGTCCCATTTGAAGTGTTTCACTTCACTCTCCTTACTCTCTTCATATTTTTTCTGCTTGTAAATCCTCTTCCAATTTTGTTGTTTTCATTTTCAATGTCTATTAAACAAAAATGATGACAGATTTGTCTCCCAGTGGAAATTACACATCTTTTGAACTCTGGCCAGTGTTCCTAACCCTCAGCACTCCTGGCTTTGTTAAAAATACCATTTACCCTTCAAGACACTTGTGTGGTTGGTACCAAGACTGAATTAATGAGAAACTTTACAGGTTCGAGCAAAGCAGGAGAGACTCGAGTGGTGGGAAAGCATGTGGAAATTGTTTCCAAAATAAAACTTTCTCTATGCTTCTCTTCTACAGATTATGCCAGATATTTCCTTCTCTGCTGAAATTTCACTGAGACTTCTTTCATTGGGCAACTCCATGTGAATTTTACCCTGACAAATGTGAAACTGCTTTCAGGTTTTTGTTCGTTTTGCCTTTTTGCATCCTTTAACTTCCTTTCAGCTCTCTGGAGTTTTCTTGAGTAAACAGGAATTCACTATGTAACTGTATGGGTGGGGTTGCTTTTGGCTTTTAACTCTATAAAAGAATGGTGGGGGGTCGGGGGGGAAGTTGGGGAGGCTGGGGCGAGAATAGAAAAGCCAGGGCCCTGTATGCTAAGTTTCCAGATCGTCTGCGTTGTTGGGCAGTGATATGGTGACATAGTCTTAATCTTCCAGCCAGAAGACCTGCAAGAGTTTTCCTTGTTTGACTAACAAGACTGAATGGTGACAGTTGTGTTTTTTTAAATCTCCAGTTGATAAAGCTATTTATGTGCAAAGCATGTTTCTACTTGTGTAGTGAGAGACTCAACATGAACCCCAAACAGGCAAGCCAGATGGACTGTGGTAGAACAAGGGTGGGGGGCGGTACACCCTTTACATAACTACAGAGAATGCTTAACTCTGAAGATCTTACTTGCAAACAGACGAATTAGGGGTAGGATAACTTAAATGTCAGAAGAGTTCCACATATTCATGCATTATAAATGGATCACTTTGCCTGTTTTATTAGAATATCTGCAATATTCTTTACAGACCAGCAAATACTTAACAGAGGGGAAGACTGAAAGGTGACGTGTTCCAAGTTGTTAATGATTAAAAAGCAGTAGGAAGTCAAGAGAAAGCGAAGTTAAATTATAATGATTTTTTAAATGGGCATAAGGATCGATGAGAAATCAAAATAAAGAAAACCTGAAATTAGAATATTTTTGATAGACTTAACATGTCTAGTTTTAATTTTTTTGTTTGACAGAAATCTGAACTGTTAGACTATCTGCTTCTATACAGGAGGCCTGGCCGTTGAATTAAGACATGTGATATTAAAATACAGCCCTTTAGCCTTAAGGATATAACAGTTATATTGAGATCAAGACACACCAAAGATGACAAGTGTGAAATGTAAATAGGCTTAAGGCAGTTTTCTAAACTTTAGTTTATCTCCAGTAACCATCTTGATTTTGGTCCTATTCCCATAGCACTTGTCCTATTTACTTTATACTTTTCTTTGATTCCTCTCTCTTTCTTTACTTAAGAAATTTCCTTTAGAAAAATAAATACATTTCTTACTATGTAAACCAGTATCAATTACTGTATAAGAGAATCCTAAAAATAAATAAAATGAAAACTATATTGGTAAGTTCTAACTAGATACTTTTGCTTCCTAAAACCTCTTAATTTACACTCAGCTTTTCTCTGTGTTTAAAAAGAAAAAGGGAGATGTTAGCTACTGTTATGTGTTGAAGACATGCTAATATAAAGTGGAGGCCTCTTTTAGATGCTATCACAAAGCTTAGAGGAGAATAGTATTATAGTCAACAAAACTGTTTTATAAACATCACAGTTGATAGTAGACTGGAAAGAGTCATAAGACTTTTGTTTTCTCTCTCCCAGTCCTTGCCCCTTGCATTTTGGGCAGTTTAGTTTCTGTTTTTAGTGATCTACTTTGCAGCATGCAGAATGGCAATTACTCTTTACATCTGGGATAGTGGAGAAAAGAGCACAGGAGAGAGTCAAATATTGACACACACTTTCCTTTTTCTTTTCAAGAACTCAGGACCAAGTGGAGTCACAAACAGGAAAACAGTTCCCATTGCATTCGTGGCATACCGTAGGAGAGGGCACGTGTACCTACACAGGCGGCTGTCAGGTGTCTCTGTGTGTGGATGATTTTGGCCTACTTGGAACTCCATGATTGTTGTCTCCCTGCTCCCCAGCAGGGTTCAAATTTGTATCGGCCTTTTAGTGTTTCAGAGTACTTTCACATACCTGATCTCATTTTCTCTACATGCCTTCTGTTGGCGTGTGAAGAGTAATTAAGAAGATAAATAATCTGTAAAAGTACGTGTAAATATTTGGCCTCCCAATTGCAAACAGTAATCACTTTGGGTTATCCTCAACACTGCTTCCTTCCATTAGTGTAAGTAATAAAGTGTTGATTGTAGGCATGTTTGTTAAAACTTTTTAGAAAAGCCGTGTAACTCTTAAGAGCCTTAGGTTTTTTTCATAGCTTTCAGTCTGATACTCCCATTGCTGGAAAAATTTATTCCAAGTCCATAATTGAAAAGAAGAAAAAGAATCTATATAGGATGATCATTCATTAATGAATTATCTTTTAAAATGGAAATAATCTATGTTTTCACCAATAGAGCACTAAGTAAACTGTGGTATGACAGCTCTTTGAATGTTTATGTTGCTATTAAAACCATAAATATTGAATGCAGAAAAATGCTTAATAAATAGAAAAGTTATATATGAGAGCATGTGTGTGTTATGATTATGTCTGTGTAAATTCATACACACACACACACAAAAACCCGGAGAAGAAGACACAAGAAAATAAAACAGCTGCTGTTAGGGTGGTAAATTTTTTTTTTAAAAATTCTTCTTCTCAATACTCTTTTAGTGCTATAATATTTTTGTTGGGAATAAAATTCAGGAGAAGAAACAAAGAAAGATAAAAATTGGCCACATGTATAAAACCAGGTGGCAATAAGACAAAGTCAACTCCACTCTATAGAGATGAATCTTAACAGAGCCGTTAAACTTCAGGGTTGTTAGAGGATGTGTAGTATCACTTTAGCTTTTGATTGTGTGAGGGTGCCTCCCCGTCTCAGACAACCACTCTAGCTTAGCACCCAGCACAAGGCTTTGTTTGTTATTGTCATTCGCTAGAGGATAGATGATGGACGGATGGGTGGGTGGGTAGATGGTTTTCTAAGAACATAAATATAAATCAGAGTTTAAGGTTCAAGTGATAGGGAAGAAGACTATGCCTCAAACATCAGTGTGTTTCAAAGACCAATCTAGGCCCTGAGATTTATGGAATAGAATAGAATAGGACAGGAAACACTGATTAGAACCGGGGGGATCAACTTGGATAAGGCCTAATGAGTGCCATAAAGAGAAGGGAAGAACCCAGTTTGTTAGAGAACAGAGGGCCTTCAAGGCTGGGGAGGTAACCTTCTGGTAGATGTGGAGGTAGGAGAGGCTAGTGCATGGATGTGGATTATACTGGCTGGGAGGTGGGTAAACTGATACGGTCAATGATGAGCAAGAGTTTGCTAGAAGCTCCTGATACCCCTGGAGAGGTGGACCTTGCTGCTATTAGAGGAATGGATTCGAAGAAAGGCCAAACGGGGTTTGAGTGAGGCATGTGCTCGGAGGTGTTTCAGACAAGGCTCTTATATACTGTATACTTATATACTTAATCTTATATACTGCATTCAGACAGTACTCTTATATACTGTCATACCGCACAGTAGCCCCTGAGTGAACAATTATAATTCAGTTACTAAAAATAAAGACCTCCAACTTCTTCTCAGCTTTTCCTCTCTCGAAAAATCACATTAGGACTTCCAGATTGTTTTTTGTGTGATGTATTTAAAAATAAAATTTTTTTTTTTTTTTGACTGGGATTTGCCATGAGCTAACATCTGTTGCCAGTCTTCCTCTCTTTTTTTCCCCTCGCCAAAGCCCCAGTACCTGGTTGTATATTCTGGTTGTAAGTCCTTCTAGTTCTGTGTGAGCCCCCACAGCATGGCTACTGACAGACGAGTGGGTGGTTCCAGGCTGCCAAAGCAGAGCATGCTGAACTTTAACCACAAGGCCATCAGGGCTGGCTCTCAAAAAATTTTTAACATACAGATGTTATATATGCTCACTCTTAAAAATCCAGATGGTATGGTGGCAGTAGTATGAAGAAGATAAGAATAATTACCTGAATTCCCACCGTCTAAAGATGACCACAGGTAACATTTTAGTGGCTGTCATTTCAGCCCTCCCTGAATACTGATATATTACAGTAATGGGATTGCGCTTCATCCGTTGTTTTGCACTTGTCTTTATATATATATATGTATTGTATGTGTGTGTATATTAATTAATGGGCTCATGCTTCGCATGTTCTTTTGGTTTTTGTGCTCTTTGTATGGTTGTCACAGAGGTCTTACTATGCTGATGAATTTAGATGTGGAGCTCATTGATTTGCAGTTGCGTCTCCATCTCCCAAGAGTGCTGGCGGCACATAATAGATGCTCAATAAATACTTGTTTAACAGCTCATGTTGATTCCATTGTCTTATGCCATGATATTTAAACAGTCTTCTTTTTAATGAACATTTAGCTTGTTCTCTGTTTTTCACTGTTACAAATAGCACCATTCCCTCATTTCGGGTAGGCTGGCCATTTTGTGAACAAACCTTTATGTTGGCAGGCTCTTGGCTGGGTGAGGAAGGGGCCCCTTTCCCTCCATCCTGCAGGGCATTTGCTGGCTGCCACTGATCATTCCCATTAGAGGCAATTACTGTTGAGAAATTATTCCCCCCTCCCTCAGAGGCCAGATGTAAACAAACAAGTAAATAAATAAAGCTTGATTTTATGTTGGCCTATTCCTTGGAGATGCTTTATCTTATGTGGGTAAAAGAGCTCCAGTCGAATTTCTTGTCTTTTTTCTAAGTTTTGGTCATTTTCTGCTAATTGAATTAGCACAAGATGAGAAATGAAATGCCAGAAATGCCTGTTGTACTCTTTAGAGTAGCGGTTCTTAGCCTTTCCAGAATCTTGGCCTCCTGTGAGAATGTAACCAGCTGTGGATCCTCTCTTTAGGGAACTGCACGTGTGTATTGAGAGCATCCCAGGGCCTGGAGGTGAGCGCACAGGTTGAGAACCGCTGCGCCTAGCGCACCTGTGCCCTCTGCGTCCCTTGCCTTCCTGCCACAGTCACTCTGCTCTTTTCATGTGATGGTGTTTCTGTGACACTGCTGTGGAAACTTTGGTGGCTTTTTTTATTGTTCTTGATATGTTTGGGGTTGGGGTGCATATAGAGAATTAACAAATGGCTGCTTTTGCGTAGGCAAAAAGGGTAACACAACATCGTCATTAGAGCTGGGTATAAACAGCCCTAATCAGATACCTTTTGAGGATACTGTTAGTGAGGTTAAGTTAATGCACAGCATGCATATGAAGTGTTTGGTGAAGAGGGGAATTGGTTATAGGAAAATTCCCACTGAGCACAGGGCTGCCATGCATGTTGAGCACTCTTGAGCCAGGCCTGCTAATTATGGGGATAGAAAGACAGTGAAACATAGTTTCTGCCCTTGTGGTCTAGTAGGGGGAGATGGACATGTGAAGAAATAAATGGAACAAAGTTGTATTTGTGGGCATGGTTTGCTTCCAAATATCAGAAACTGTCTCAAGGCCAAAAAAAAAAGGACTTTTTGGCTCATGTACCTGAAAATTCCAGGGGCAGACTTTGTCTCTTTCTGTTTTTCTCTCTGTTGGCTTCACCCTCAGGTTGCATTTCTGCACATGTGACCCACCAGCCATCCATTCCTAGTGGCTCCAAGCTTATATCAGTCACCCTTATAGCCAGCAGTCCCATGGGAAGACCTGATTTTTTTCCCTCTAGTTCCAATAAAAGTCTTGGAGTTGGGTCACATGACCATCCCTGAGCCAATCACGGTGGCCACGAAGGGGGCAGATAGAATATGCTCATTGGCCAGATGTGGGTCACGTGGATAGGAAGAGGGGAGAACCACCTGGACTGACATTTGAGGAGGAGAGGTTCCCCACAGGAGACTGAGGTGCTGTTATCAGAAGTGTAAGTGGATGTGGGGCAAGTCAAAACAAGGATCACTATGACTGTACTTTACTGATGGAAGTTACCGTAAGTTATGGATAGGCGAGGAAGAGAATGTACCAGTCACTCTGAAAAGGCCTTCTGGAGAAGGTGGTGCCTAACCAAGTCTGGAATGCACGAATGAATGAGTGAATCAATCAAGGACTAAATTAGCCTTCTTTCAGGACATGTAATTCTTTTACATGAAACTTTTTACAGTGTGATTCCGTTAGTTTAAATTCAGATTTCATTTGCATTTTGGTGGAATTCAAGATTCTATAAATTCTTTAGGTGGCATTGTAGGTTTGAGTTTAAATAAATTTGAGGACTGAAGTATAGACTTAAAAATCATTTTTGTCAGGGGCTGGCCCCGTGGCCGAGCGGTTAAGTTCGCGCGCTCTGCTGCAGGCGGCCCAGCGTTTCGTTGGTTCGAATCCTGGGCGCGGACATGGCACTGCTCATCAAACCACGCTGAGGCAGCGTCCCACATGCCACAACTAGAAGGACCCACAACAAAGAATATACAACTATGTACTGGGGGGCTTTGGGGAGAAAAAGGAAAAAAATAAAATCTTAAAAAAAAAAATCATTTTTGTCAGAGAGGTGTGTTATAATAATACTTGGTCTGATGGGCCTGCATATTTGATAGATATTCTAAGTAAGAGGAAAATAGCCTGCATTGTAACTGTTTCTCTGTAGCACCTGGCAGTTGCAAGGGACTCTGTTAGGTACTGTACGGTAAACTCTTGATTAGTTGGTGGGGCAGAATAGCCATGGATAAATAAAATAAAATAGCATGCTTGCAAAGGAAGTGAAATTGCAGAGGAAGGAATGCATCTATATTTTAGAAGATGGCAAGAGCCAGTAAGTGTCACATACTATCTTGAGTACCATGGAGACACCCCTCACCCCTTTCTAATCAGATGTGTCCTTGCCTCCTTGTGGCCCTGGATTAGCTGCCACCCCCACCCCCACCCCCAGACTGGGGAGGCCTCAGGGTATAACTAATTAGCTGTACTGCGGGAAGCTTGAGCAGGTTTAATCATATCTCTAAGCAAAAATCTCTTTCTTCTGGTAGTCAGAGCTCGAATGCTCTTTTTTGTGCCTGCTCATTTTTTAAAGCTGCTGATGATGTAAGTTGCTGATACTGTTTGAGCATTTACTGTGTACCATTCTTTTTGTTAAGTATGTTATGTATATTATCTCATGGTCCCATAAGATAGGCACAATTATTATGTTTGGCATTTGAGGAAACTGAAACTTAGAGAAGCCATATCCTGAAATCTTTGAATTCAGCACCAAGCTAATCTGGTGGGATCTAGAGGGCCTCTCTGATGAGTAGCATTTGAGACAGACAGATGTCTGTCTTGCATCTGGGAGAAAGACATTTGAGGGAGTTGGCATTAGGAGGAGGTTAATTTCATTTTCTGACTGTGTGATACTTGAGGTTTAAGATGCTGAGCAGTGATATATGGTTGTGAGGTCACTTGATGGAAAAGAGAGAAAGTCAGAAGCAGTGAGGGGCCACCTGGCAGGCTAACCCTCAGTCATTGGAAGCCCTGACCCCTCTCAACCTCTGTTGCCAGACCATTGTAAGGGAGTAGTTTGCTCAAAGACAAGCTACTGTCCATACGCTTCCTTCTAACATTTGAGGAAAAGAAAACTTGTCTAAATAGGGGAATTAGAAACAACAATACAGAAGTGCTTTAAAAGACTGTTACCATTTGGAGCCTTTTTTTCCCTTCCTTTTATTTATTTATATATATATTTTTTTAATGAAGGCTTGATCCCAAATCTTTGTATTGTATTGTTTTTATTTTTTCTATGATGTTTTAAAAATGGTAAATATAAATATAAAATATAAATGTAAAAATAAGATTATCCAAATTTTCATTTTATACTGTAATTTAGTAAAATTTCACTGTTACTAAGGATTGATTTGGGGTGGTTTTAGAGTAGTACTTCCCCAACCCCTGTTGTGTAATTAACTGAGATTAACTGCGGGAGAAAACAGACCCTTACAGCTCAGAGTAGGTTAGAACGAATGCCAGGCATGTAGATAAGGATGTGCGTTGCAGCATTGTTGAAAAAACTAATATAGATGGATAGACAAAGAGGAATTACTCAGACTCCTTGCTAGGATGGGACTGGGTCATTCCATTACAGTGCGTCTGTACAGTAGAACATGATGCATGCCTGCCTGTACTGATAGAAAATGCACTGTGACAGGAGTGACATCCAAATTTTTGAGTAGTATGATCTCATTGGGATAAATAAAAGGATGTTTGTGAGGTACGCACATGTGCTCTTCCTAGGATATAAAATAACTTCTGGGAATGGTACTCACTTTTTCGTGTGTGTGTGTGTGTGTGTGTATGTGTGAGAGAGAGAGAGAGAGAAAGAGGAAGATTGGCCCTGAGCTAACATCTTTTGCCAGTCTTCCTCTTTTTTACTTGAGGAAGATTGTCACTGAGCTAACATCTGTGCCAATCTTCCTCTATTTGATGTGGGGTGATGCTGCTGCAGCGTGGCTTGGCGAGCACTGCGTAGGTCTGCGCCCAGGATCCGAACCCGTGAACCCCAGGCAGCCAAACAGAGTGCGTGAACTCACCCACTACGCTACGGGGCCGGCCCAGTCCTCACATTTTTAACAGCTGAAACCTTTTGGGAGAGCAACTAGAGGACTTTAACTTTTCATTTTTTATTTTATTTTTCTGTATAGTTTTTTTATAAAATTTTTATTTTTCTGTATAATTCTGTATAATTTGATTTTACCTCAAGCATCTGTATTATTTTTATTTAAAAAATAACAGTGCTACAAATAACACCTAATGGTTATGAATGAATAAAAGTGAGATTTAAATAAGAAAATAAGCCCCTTTGAACTCCTTAATGAAAACCGTTAGTCTTTCCAAGGAGCTAGGTCTGTTACTTACCCTCAGACGCAGGACATTTCTTTCTTTTCTCTCCCTCCTCCCAAGCTTTATGAAACTATACTTATTTATTCCATGAATGTTCAAAACTAGGTCAGCAACCCAAATGAAAAAAGACTCTCCTTCGGGTTTTTGGGGTAGTGGGGGAAGCGTCCTGGCACAGGATGTGAAGTGTGCTACCTTCATCTTCCTTTGCTTTTTGTGTCTGTTGCTGGTTTTGAATCATTTCCCTCTCACTTTCCACGTGCATTTTGAAGAGGTTATTTTAGACAAGGCAGTGCCCTAACAGTTTCAGCTTTTACCTTCTGTGTTTTTACAGCATGTTTTTGGAGTCTGTCTATTGTCTTATTTTCTATTTGATCAATTCCATTAAATTTCATATCTAGTGTTTTATTCTCACTCTGATTGCTTCTGGAATAGTTTAGTGTGTGGGTCTGATTTTGGTCATTCCCTGGCTCTCCTGTTCTATTCATCTCTTATCTCTGTACTTCAGTGGTTACATTTTGAACATTTGGATAATTCAATGTCTCTGACCCAAATAGCCAGTGGAACTTTCCTTGACTTGCTTAATTACAATATCAGGAATGATATAACCAAGAACCATCAGGCAGGAAGGGCTCTGGTTCTCCATGTTGTCTTGTTCTCCTGAAATCTAAATCCTGGCAGAGTAGGGGCCGGCCCTGTGGCCAAGTGGTTAAGTTTGTATGCTCTGCTTCAGAGGCCCAGGGTTTCTGGCCAGGGTTTTGCCAGTTCAGATCCTGGGCACGGACCTAGCATCACTCATCAGGCCATGCTGAGGCAGTGTCCCACATAGCAGAACTAGAAGGACCTGCAACTAGAATATACAGTTATGTACTGGGGGGCTTTGGGGAGAAGAAGAAGAAGGAAAAAAAAAAGATTGGCAACAGATGTTAGCTCAGGTACCAATCTTTAAAAAAAAAAATCCTGGCTGGCTGATGCCTACAAACTCCTTGTTAATATTTGAGAACTGGAGGCAAGAGCCCTTTTTACATTGGCTTTTCATAGGAATAGATGGATTCATACACGACAATTGCTTAATGTTGCATTAAAAAGGCAATAACTTTATAAACTGATTTAACATTTGCAAAATATTTTTTCTAAACATTACCTAGCTTAATATGTTAGTAGTTCTAATTTCTCTCCTCATATGTGGCTGAGGAAGCAGAGCCTCCTCCAGGATTCCAGCCTCTGCCTGCAGGGCCCCAGACCTGGGTTTTTTTTCCATCTACACTCCAGCTCCACATGAGTGCTGCTCAAAGTGTTGGATGGGCTTATCTTCAGTAAAGTGGTACATCTTTTTGGAAACAGATTTTCCTCAGCTAATTAGCATCCCTAATATTTTCCCCTTTTGTTCCTTTCTCCCTCTCTTCTTCCCTGCTTTGGCCCTGTCCTTTTCAAGACCTTCCATTCAGTTTTGCCTTCTTCCCTACACGTAGCTCCATTCTTATACTCTTCATTTCACCTGAATGTCTTCATCTATTAATTCCGTCCTGACTTATTTTTCTTGTAAGATCTACACCAAACTCCCACTGCTCCCAGAAGTCTTGCCTGACCAGATACATCCAGCTTCGGTCTTTCCAAATCTCCGCTAGCTCTTTGCACATAGTTTTGAAAGATCACTTGTTGTGTGCTGGATGGTGCTGGAGGAGGGGCAGTTTTTTAATGGAAATGGTGGCAAACTGAGTCAGGGAATTTGATATCTAGACCTTTGATGCCACTAAACTGCATGGCCTTGGAAAAGTTGCTTACCCTCTCTAGGCCTGCGATTCTGCAGCTGTGAAATGAAAGGGGCGAGACTAGAGGTTAGCCTCTGGATCAGAGGCTTCCAGATTATCTTTCAGGAACCTCTGGGTTTCTGTTGTTGTTGAGGTGAAAAGAAGGCTTTCTCCTGGCTTCTCCCAGAGCTGCCTTGTCTTTTCATCTTTTAGATGTACAGAAGTTTCTCATTGGGTTGAGTGATGGATTGATTGAGTTTTGATAAAAAGCATTCTCTACCAATAGTTTGAAAACCACCAAATTAGGTGGTCCTAACATGTTCACCGTCTCTTATGCAGAATGTTACGTACTCAAGAAATAGTTTTAGAGGCCGGCCTGGTCATGCAGTGGTTAAGTGCGCACGTTCTGCTTCAGCAGCCCGGGGTTCGCTGGTTCAGATCACGGGTGTGGACATGGCACTGCTTGGCAAGCCATGCTGTGGTAGGTGTCTCACATATAAAGTAGAGGAAGATGGGCACAGATGTTAGCCACGGCCAGTCTTCCTCAGCAAAAAGAGGAGGATTGGCAGCAGTTAGCTCAGGGCTAATCTTCGTCAAAAAAAAAAAAAAAAGAAATAGTTTTAGTTTGACTTGGCTTTGTTCTTTAGATGTTTCCTATCTGCCTAGTCTCCCTAAAGGATTATGTAGGATAAAGGTAACTCCAGTCTTTGTGTTGTGGGTCACCTGGATAATATTAAGAAAGCGTAATAAAATTAGTTGAGGTACATGCATTTATCTTAAATGAATTCAAGTATAAGCATCTGCAAAGGACACAAATACGACGTGGCCTCTGAACACAAGCAACTGCCTGGACTGGTGCTCAACTGAAGGATCCACCATTCAGAGGAAAACCCCTCTGTGAAACTTACTGACAGGCAGTACAGTGCAGTTTGAACAAAGCAAAGTACGTTATGCTGTATGTACAGCTTACGGGCTTTTCCAGAGAAATTCTCTCTCTCTGGGTTTTACCTTAAATATTAGCTTTAGAGCCTTACACCCAAGTAAGATGCGACATTACCATATTTTGTTTCATTTCATTGGAAGTTCTTTCCCATGAGGGATTCTGCAGATTTTTATTTATGATTCCATAATACTGCTTTACTCCTTAAAAGCATTTTTGAAAATCCTACTGAAATAGGAGTATGAAAGCATTTAAAAACCACCTCCTTTAAGGAAATTGTAAGTTTATAAAGTAAATAAGCAAACTGACGTTGGGCTAGCCGTCTCTTCAGAGCTACTACTGCTTCTGAAGGGCAGGGGCTTTTGACTGACGAAAGGATAGATCCTCTTGGTCCCTCCTTTTGCTGACCCTGAAAGTAGCCCACAGATAAGGTCTCTGTAATGCCAAGACGTCTGACCTAGTCATTATCCCCGTATTCTATAGTCTCCGTGAAGTCTTTAACACCCATACGTAATAAACATGTCCATTCAACATAAATTCAGCCAGGGAACAAAAGCATTCCCGGTAAGACTGTGTATTGAAAAATACAGGGTTTATGAGATATCCTGCCAGGAAAAGATATTTTTTACGCACCAAAAATATAAATTGGGACCTTACCAAACTAGATTGGAAAGATGGTTCTCTAGAGACATCTGGTTCCCTGTAGGTGGAATTTCAACTCTTAAAAACAAGCATATCAACTTAAATAGTTGTGAACCACAGAGAATTTAGATTCTGAACCTGTTGACTCGTGCTTTTCCTTGTTTGGCATCATTCTCAGGGTGGTGCTTCTCATTGTGTCACAGCAGCTCCTGGTTTATACTCTCCCCGCTTAGCAACCTCAGCACAGGAGAGCATGCCTCTTTCCTGAGAGCTCCAGCAAAAGTCCTGGGACTGACTTTTCCTCGGCTTGGGCCAGGTCCTATGTCCATCCCTGAAGTGGTCGCTGTGATTTATGGGTCAGACCTGAGTCATATGCTAGTCCTGGGGTTGGCTGCACCCCATCGCAGACAGAGATGAGGGAAGGGGTAGTTCCCCAAAAGAACACTGAGGAGTGTTAACAGTTGAAAGGGGACTGGATCCTGGGCAGGCAGAAGCAACAAATGTTCCTCATAATGAGCAGTTGTATTGATGAGATTCAGAGGGGGTTATTAGTGTAAAGAAAATTAGATAAAACTAACACCTAAACCCTGAGTTCTTCCTTGAGATTACGGTTTTACTCGCTTCATGATCTGTGCCTTTTGTTTTGTGGCATTGCTAAGCCAGTAAATAGAACTTCAAACAGACATTCAACACTTTGTTTATTGGCACACAGAGAGTCATCAATTAACCTGATTTTGCAAAGAAAGAAGGCAGAGGAAGAATCCTGTTTTGATTTATTGATTTGTTTCAGAAGCACATAGAAGGTTAGCAAATTTTTGTTGGATGGACTTGACTGGGGGTCTTGGGGTTTTCCCTGCGTGCTGCTGATCTTTGGACAGTTGCCTCAGGTCTTCGTGCTGATCCTTGCAGTTTCCTGGCTTAGGAGTCAACCTTCATGTGCTCAACTCCCGCCATTTGGTTGAGTCTGACGCAGCTCCCTCCAGAGGTCCCTACCATCTGCTTGTTAGGAGAGAAAATGGAAGGTGGTAGGGAAAGGAAGCAACAACATTTCACACTTAACCTCCCCAAAGACAGATCTGTTGTCCTCCCTTGACCACAAAAATTCACTGAGGAAGTCGGTGAGTCAGAGATGCACCAGGGTGGACGTCCTTAGCACAGTTCAGTGAGCCTCTGGTATCTTGTATTTTTCTGTTTTACCAATACTGCTTTCCTTCTAGCATAAATTCACCAGCACGAAGAAACACGAGCAGTATCTTGAAAGGCTTCATCAGGTCTGTGGCCGGGGTGGTTGATCGATCACCCACAGAGCCATGGGAAGGTGACGGTTTCTCTTGACCACTCTGACTTTATTTTCAATGACTCTAACATCTTGAAAATATTTTCCATTCCATTTCTGGGCACTTGTAGGTCTTCCCGTAAATGAGCACATTCAGTTTTAAAATGTTCCTTTCTGCATTAATTGGGGTGTGGTCAGGTTTTGTCTTCTAAGGGTTTAGCTGCATTCAGAGGAGCTACATGGCACGCTCGAGG
Organism: Equus quagga; assembly: GCF_021613505.1. Classification (NCBI taxonomy): domain Eukaryota; kingdom Metazoa; phylum Chordata; class Mammalia; order Perissodactyla; family Equidae; genus Equus; species Equus quagga. Next base: position 76,290,255 of record NC_060273.1, on the reverse strand, counting down.
CCTCAAGGTCTTCAGTGGTGCATCTCGGTCAACAGATGCCTCTTCCTTCAGCAGCAATGCCTCCCCAAATTTGTTTTCCCACTTCTTCACCTCTCTCTCTAGCAATGAGGATGTATGAGATAATGTTTGAGAAACCCTTGGTTCCCTTTGGAGAAAGGTACACGTCTAGTGGCCAGTTAGCCGATGACTACTCCCAACATTGATCTAAACTATTCAAACTCAAAATTGAAATACCAGTAGGGAGTGATGACTAAGAGTGTGGTCTGGTTTCACACAACCTGGGGTTGAATTTAGACCTCATCACTTACTATTTGAATAATCTTATATCCTTGATTGTTGTCTGTTAAGTGGGGATAATTTTAACACTGACCTCCTAGAATTCTTGGTATAGTTAAATGAGATAATCCATCAGAATTATCTGGCACAATACTTGCCACGTAGTGAACACACTATAAATGTTATCATCTTATTAGTGGAGCTTTATGTCACGAAGAGAGTTTGGCCTTTTTGTAAGGGTTGAAATTGTGGAGAAAATGCAAAGAGGCATAATCCATGGTAAAATGGCCAAGCTTGTCTCACCAGTCAGCTGTATCAAATGTCAACCCTTTGCCACACTTCTTTTGGATTTTTTTAAAGAACTAAAGCATTGCAGATTAAAGTCCTGCAATAAAGCAGTACTGTAGTAAAGGAGAAGGGAGGGGAGACTGTTGAAAACAAAAGTGACTTATGAGATCTAACTAAGTGCAGTGTGTGGACCCACGTTGAACCCTTATCTGAATAAAACAATTACAAAAAGACCTTTTTGAGGCAATTGTGGAAATTTCAGTGTGGACTGCCAATCTGCTGATATTAAGGAATTATCTTTAATTTTTTTAGACATAATAGCATGGTGATTATGAAAAAAAAACCATTATTATTAGTTTAAAGAAGATGGGATTTATAAGAAAGAAGTTTTTCTTCTTAATGTTTCCTCTTTTTTCTTCCCCTTAATAAATAACATGTCACCTTGGTAATTTCGACTAAATACTGTTTCTCTCTTCTCTTCCCCTTCTTTCTCAAGTCTGCTAAATGCTGAGGTCCCAGCGGGTGTCTGGGTTTTGCTCCACTCTGGCTCCATCTGTGTCTCCAGCAGAGTGAGTCTGCTCAGAAAGCAGATTCTCTCCTGCAGGGAACTGGGGTGCTCCAGAGGGTACTGGGTGGGTTCATTTTGACTCTGATTTCACTTAAGATTCAACCAGTGTAGATGTACCGCTTGAGGACTAGGAATGCCACTAATGGGCTGCCTTATCGAGCCCTGCAGAGGAAAATAGCAGGGCAGACTGAGGCTTTTGAAATATTTAGAAATTTCTCCCCTATACAATCAAAAAAGGAAAATTCAAGAGCAGAGTCTGCAAATTTGTATTTGGGCTGCGTTGTTTATATCCGGCACTAGGAGGATATTTGTGTGAGAATTAAGAGAAATTGCCCCACTGTGAGCCCAATCCCAGGAGCTAATCCCATGTGAAGTTTCCTCTCTACAGTCACTGTTTTAGGCACAGAGGAGGGGGAGGGAAGGGTGTGGGAGGTGGGCAGAGAGTCTTTTCTGCCTGACCAGCAGCTAGAAACTCCCAAGTGAGGTCTTCTGGAGAGGAATGTCCACTAGGTGGATCACACTCTATTGTCACTTTTAAGCCAAATTTACGTGTATGTAATCACCGGGATAAAGATACAGAACATTTCCAACACCCCAGAAGGCTCACTAGCGCCCCCAGTCAGTACATCCTCCCTCCCCCCGCAGGTAACCACTATTCTGACATCTGTTACCATTGATTAGTTTCCCTGTTGTTAAGCTTCATGTAAATGGCATCTTATGGCTTATACGCTCTTTGTGTGGCCTCTTTCCCTCAACTTTATGTCTGTGAAATTCATCCGTGCCCACATGTAGCAGTAGTTTGTTCTTTTTTATTGATGTAAAGCATTTCATTGTTGGGAATACATCACAAGTTTTTCATTCTTTTGTTGATGAACATTGAGTTGTTTCTAAATTTGAGCTATTATGAGTAAAGCCTCTAGGAATAGTCTCCTACCTATCTTTTGATGGCCATAAGCACACATTTCTCTTGAGTATGCTGGAGCATAGGATAGGCGTATGTTTACTGAAGTAGATGTTGCTGAATAGTTTTGCAAAGTGGTTGTACCCATTTCCATTCCCACCATCAATGTATGAAAGTTCCAGTTGTTCCACAGCCTCACCTACCTCTGGAATTGTCCATCTTTTTCATTGTAGCCATTCTCTTGTGAGTATGGTAGTATCGCGTTGAGTGTGTTTTTGCATTTCCTTGATGTATACTGTTGTGGAGACCATTTGGATATCTTCTTTTGTGAAATGTACTGTACTATCTTTTGGCAGTTTTTTGAGTGCAAACTTCTCCTTTCTACAAAGGCAAATATACTTGCCAGGAGTCATCACAAAGAGAAAAACGCAGATAGAGAAGTTGCATGTGGAGGCAGCATCACCTGGTTAGTGATAGAAGGCATGGGTGTTGGTGTCTGACGCCGTGAATTCTGGTCCCAGACTCACTACCTGCTAGTTGGGTATTTAAGTAACTTTCTAAGCCTATTTCCTCACTATAAAGTGTGGTACCTATCTCACCAGGGTGTTAGAAGGATTAAATGAGATATCTGTCCCTTACGGTGCAATGCCTGAGACATAGTAAGTGGTCAGTAAATATTATAAATGAATAGCCATACTGTTGGTGATGAGGAGGAGGACACCTTTTGGACCGTGGGGCATTATAAGTGTGTGAGCATTCACTCATTTTTACCACCAGGTGATATAGCAACCCCTTTCTCCCACTCCATCTGTCTGGTCAAGATCGAATTGTCCTGCTGCCCATTCTTGCACCAGCCTAGCCCAGCCACCTATTGGGTGGGGCCTTGGGCCAGCACCTGGTTCACTGGATGGATCAGCTCCTGAATTTCTCATTCCAGCTCTGACACAACTTTTTTATTTTTTATTTTTACTTCACTTCGAGTAAGGTGGATAACATGCGTTCATTAAGCACCTACTTCTGATAGACACTGTGCTAGAGTATTTCTAGGGAATCGTAACCCAAGAGTACTGATTCCAGCTCTCAGGAAACTGAGCATCCAATCAAGTAGTAATAAATATCAAACATCGCTTGAATGTTTATTATATGCCAGACACTGTTCTAAGCGTGTTCATGTATTAGCACATTTAATTATAACAGTATCCTATAGAAGTATGTACTATTGTTATCTCTCTTATCAGTACTGGGAAATATTGCACAAGGTCACAAAGCCAGTAAGTGGCAGAGTCAGCAAACTTAGATCCAAACCCATTCTCTTACTGCTGTTCTGCATCCCCTGAAACGTCTCTCCCTGAAGCAACTTGGGTCAAATTAACGAAGCATTAACAATTCCCAAGCACAGAACGTAGTCTAAATGTTCTGCTGGTCCTTCTTTAGTCATGCATGCACCTACCCAGCCTCCCTGCTCCCAGAAGTGGTGAGGCTGTGAGCTACCCTCGAGGTTAGATTTCCTAAATCTAAAATCTGTTTATTAGGTTGGGGGCAAATTCGGGTTTGGAAAGTTCTTTGAAGCACTGAGTGTGCTCCTGATCATCACTATTATAGGCCACAGCTTGGCTTCTCTTCTGCAGGGGAGAATTATCTTCAATCAAGTGATCTTTCTGTATACTTTCTACTTAAAAGGACTAATTTCTTCCTCCTTCTCACCTCCCCCTTCACTCTTCCAGAGCTGCTGGACAAAATGAAACTGAAATTGCCTTTGTCCCTGGTTGGGGGGAAGGTACTTCACTCACCCATGGTGTCACCACACCCCGACCTGGCTCAGAGCTAACTCAGCACTTCTCCCACTTCTTTTTAAACCTCAGAAGTTATGGACTAAGTGAAAGGCGCCCATTTTCCTATCCTCTCTTGCAGTGGTGCATCGGCCTGCATTTTACTCTGTAACCTGCTGATGTCGAAAAAGGACTCTTAGAGGCTTTCATTGTGTTAACCCCTCAGAAGTCTTCTCCAATCCGTTTGACCTCAAGCTGCTTTTTTGCTATTGCTGCATGTAAGCCAGCCTGAACCAGTTCACTTTATGTTGCTTCTGAAAGCTAAAAAATCCCTGTGACCAAATGGTTAGCAAGCTGTTCAGACATGATGAATTGACAGCTTCATCTCAGTCCATTTCCTGCCTTACACACACTCCCCCATCCCCCAAGCCAAAGGTGGAAACCCAGCAAGTTACATAAGTTGTTGGAGCAGTCCAGATGGCTGGCTGCTGGCCCAGGCAAACTCAGTGATGGAGCACTGGGGAATGCCTGCACTGGCGGTGAAACGTGGGCTCGTTTTTAATGAGAACAATCATTCCATTCAGCTGTGTGAATCAGAACAGTAGGGCGAAATCAGGGCTGTGACCCCCTAAACGTAGCTGCTGGCTTTGCCCGGGGGCAGGAGAGGGGTGTCTCTACTGGTTAAACTTTGCTAAACAGGGAAGAGTGGGTGGAGGTAGGACAGGAGTTACCCTGTTATACAGCCTGGCAGCCTGGGGTCAGCTGGGGAGTGGAAGGAAGGAACAAGAAAAGGAAGGAAAGGATCTTACCTCTGTCTGCCAATTCTAGCTTGCTCTTCTGTGTGCCTGTTGTCCCTCTTACCTTTCTGTTGTATGCCTTTCTTCTTATGAGGATTTGAAAGGACATAGTGTCCTCAGCTTTGAGGCACAGCGTGGCTACAGTTAGCTAAACTGGCTCCACATCGTGAGCTTGGTTTGTTGAGCCTGCCAAATGGAATCTTAGGAAGAAGATAGACAGAAAGTTCGAAGAGGCCCTGGGACTTTCTGCCCAGGTGACCAGAGGCGGGCCCATAAGGAGGCCATCTCTGGGTCTGATGCTCTGTGTGCCTTGCCTTGATGTGACCCAGAAGCGATTGTCCAAGGTGCCTACCTACCTACAGCATCGCATGCAGCTGTATCCAGAACTGATGATGATTTTGTCCAGGTGATCTGAGAGCTGCCTCAGACTGCTGTGCCTCCCCAGAAAGCTTGCACCCCCTCAACCCCCAGCCCACAGAGCTGCATCTTGTTGGCAGGTAGGGTAGAGTGGGGACAGGTCACTTGACTGACTGCTACTCGAGATCACCTGAAATGGAGACAGTTGTGTGTGTCCTTGATATCTGAGGCTCAGAGATGCTAATCATTTGTTTCTGTTGTTTTAAAAATGGTCAAATGTGGAAAATAAGCAAAAGCATAAAGAGAAAAATGAATATTACTTGATCACTCATCTCACAGAGAATAGTGACTAATATTTTTTGTTTGTGTTTTCGTTTGTGTGTGTATGTCTATGTGTGTGCGTTTGTGTATAATATATAAACAAAACAGACCACTTTCTGCGTATTGTACTATAAGCAGTATTTTCATTTAATTTATTATATTTTTCTCATATGTATCAGTTTAGCCATGAGTTTTCCTGTTAACAACTGAAAATCCAACAAAGAGTGGCTTAAAATAAATGGGGGATATTTAGGCATTAAGACATAGGTAGGATAGGCAGTCTGGGACAAATAGGACAGCTCTGTGAAGCCTCCAGGGACCCGAATTCTTTCTATCTTCTGTTCCTTTATCCTTAGGGTGTAGGCTTTTGTCTTCCTCGTCACCTTATGATTGCAAGGTGGTTGCTGCACCTCCTAGCCTCTTGTCTGTGGTTCAGGCAGGGAGAAGGAAGGAAGGGGAGGGGGCAAGAGAAAGGAGTGACGTGAGTGTCAGAGAAGCAGAGGTTTCCCAGAAATCCCCAGCAAACATTTGTTGGGTCTCATTGGCCACACTGGTCACATTCTACCTAAGAGGAATGTAGTGTTTTCAACTGGATGAAATTTTGCCTCTCTGTAATCAAGGGTCTGTTATTAAGGAAGAAGGGAAGAGTGGACATTGTATAGACAACTAGCAGTGTCTACCACACCTTCTTTCTAAATATTACTCCACAACCAGAAGTTCTTGGGTCACTTAGAAACTCCTTTGACGATATTAAGAAAATTGGGCTCACTCTCCTCAGAGAAATCTATAAATACATAATCTTTTACATATAAGATTGGGGAGATTTACTTATTCACTGAAACCCCTCTGTGGGCTGCCATCCATGGTTCTTCCCTTAGTGTAAATTCATAGAAGTGGAATTGCCTGATGAACACACATAGCCATTGGTGAAGCTTACTTTCCATGAAGACTGTGCCATTTTATACTTCTGCAAGTTAGATGGGAGTGTCCATTTCCCTGAACCCACATCTATACTGAATATCATCATTTAAAAAAGAGTCTTTAATTTTTTTCCCAAGGTAAGATATAATATTATTGTTATAATTTGAATGTGTTTTCTTTTGATGGAATATTCTCCTTGGTTATTGAATACTTGTCCTTCTTTTGTAAATAGTATCTTTTGTTCATTTGTTTTTCTATTGATGCATTTACCCTTCTCTCACTCATTGTAAGAGCTCTTTCTACATTAAGGCTATGAGCTACTTTATGTGTTCATATTTGCTGGAATGCATTCCTATTCTAAGATAAATATTTACCTGAGATTTGTTTTGGCATCAAAGCATAGTGGAAGGTGGAGGTCTGCCTTGATTATTTTTCCTCCAGATGGTTGCTGTTATCTCAACATCATTATTTCCCAGCTGACTTGAAATGCTCCAAGATGACTGAAGAAGTAGAGCAGTGATTTTTTCTTAAGCATGTGGCGTATGTAGAGGTTAGCTGCCATGGAAGAAATTGCATGAGCTGCTTTGCTTTAGGAGATCCTGTTTTTCTCATGGCTGACACACTTCTGGGAGTGAGGAAATTTGGGTTCTATGCCTTGCCCGGATGCTGACTGCTTAACCTTTTTGGTGTGAGCAAAACTGTAAGTGAGCAATTTATACCTAAAATGCTGGTAGACAGATGGCAGTGTGCTCTTCCCAGATTTGAAGGGCTAAATCCTAAACTTATTTTTAATTATGTAACCCCTTTGAGTGATTGGATTGGTACTCTTTAAGTTAATGTACACTGAGTCTAGGATCTGCGTTGACAGCACGTTAGATGCCCCTGGTTCATAAAATTCATCAAATGATTATTGAATATCAACTATGCACAAGGCCCTCTGGGGTCGACATGGATAAATCTGTTGCCTTGCTCTTATTTCAGAGTGGAAGCTAAGAGTGGGAGGTGTAAACGTAGTGCTTTGAAATAGGAGAGATGTTTGTAGAATGAGGGAGTTGAAGACAGCTTCATGGAAGAGGCATATATAGGCAGAGCTTTGAAGGATATGCATAGGCAGAGATGGATAGAAGGGCTTTCTTGGCAAGAAATACGGGAATGAGGATTCTTAGACAGGAAAGCATGGGGCAGGTGTAGGAAATCGCCAGTTGTTGCATGTAGCTGGGGCATGAGATTGGGAGGAGAAAGTGAGAAGTCAGATAGGAATGTGGGGCTGGGCTTGTTAGAGGCCTCGCATCGAAATTTGGATATTATACTGTAAGGGGTGATATGATCGTAAAGGTTTTGGAGCAGAAGTTCTTTTAGAGGTGTGGTCATATGAAGGATGTGTTGGCAAGGGCTAGGCAGAAGTCAAACCAGTGTGAAGGCATTCCAGGCAAGAGGTGCTGACCTCCCTGGTGGGAGACCTGGGACTGAAAAGGAAGGAATGGATATAATCATCATGTTGAAAACAAAACTGTTATTGTTGCCTGATTAGATGTAGGAGTTAAAGGGACGGGACCTTAAGATTTGAGGTCCAAGTTACTGAGATAAAAGTGATGCTGTTAACCAAGGTGGTGATTATTAGCTATTGTTCACTGAGCTTCTTCTGTGTGACAGGCACTGCGCCAGCTACTGGAATGCTGATGTCTCATTCTTTAGTTGGGTTGGAAGGATCCCCATTTCATAGATGGGGGCAATGAGGCACAGAGAGGTATCACAGCTAGAAAGGAGCAGAGTTGCTATGTGAAAAGAGGTTTGTGTATTTTTTTTTCCTTATTAAATAGCCTTGTATCAACCAACTAAAAACAAGTTCTCATTTAGCTGCTTGTTAACAAGTTTTAGGGCGCTACCCCTCCCATTGCCTCAAGAAACACTTCTTGGTGGCAATAGGAGGAACATGCTGGGTTTGAGGTTCAGGGAAATGCCCAGATGGAGATGAACAGCAAGTATTTAGAAAAGGAGATCTGCTCCTAAGAAAGCCAGAGGGAGGTTGGTGTTGCAGGTTTCGGGGTGGGGTGCCATCTGCATAGAGGCATTTATTGAAGCCATGGGAATGATGATATTTCCAAGTGTTGTGTGTAGAAAGAGTGTGTGATAAGTCAAGAGAGCCAAGGAAGGAGCTTTGGAAATTTTTAAAGAGTAAGCTGTCGATCTCAAAGGATACTCCTGGTGGGAGTGTAAATTGGTAAATCCACCTGAAACCTAGTAAAGTTGAACATGCACGTACCCTACTGCGTTCTCTGTTGGAACTACTTGGCTCTGCTCTTGTATCACAGAACCGGCTCTGGACAATATGTAAGTGATTGAGCATAGCTGTTCTCAGAAAATCTTTACTTAGCAAACACAAGGCAGACCCTCTGGCTGTAGTTTGCTGACTTTGCCCCAGAGAAACTCACACATGTACAAAAGGAGACGAGTAAAAAAGTTGTTCACTGCAATGTCATGTCAAATAGTAAGAAACTGGGAATAACCTTTATTGTTCATCTGTATAGAAATGAATAAATAAACCCATGGCTTATTCATTTAATGGAATACTTTGCAGTGGATAAAATGAACAAACTTGATCTGCGTGTACCAGTATAGAAAAGTCTCAAGAATATAATAATAAATGAAAAAGCAAGTTGCTAGATTGGATACATATATGGTACAATGCTATTTATGTCCATTTTAAAAACATAAAAACAATATGTTTATGGACATACGCACATGGAGTAGAAGTATTAAAACATGCATAGGATGGTGCACACCATCTTTGGGGTGGGGGAAGAAAGAGACTGAGAAAGGACTAAGAGATTATGATGCTCAGTTCCTTAGAGAGTGATCTCAATTGGAAACAAATTTAGAAATTTGCTCGTATCTGTTAAATCTGCATCATGAGTCACTGAGTGACTGTGGTATAAGTACATGTACTGTATATGCACATGACATACATATACACACACACTTGATCCATATTATTCCCAGATTCTCTATTTGCAAATTCACCTACTTGCTAAAATTTATTTGTTCCCAACATTAATCCTCGTGGTGCTTTTGCGGTTGTTTGCAGATATACACAGAGCAGAGAATAATTGGAGTTGCCTAATGCACATGTTGCTGGCTGAGGTCGAAGGAGGTGATATACTCTGTCTTCTTGTTTCAGCTCTCATACTGTAAATAAGAGTCCTTTTCACTATTTGGTGCCACATATTTTGCGTTTTTCTGCTTTTGTTGGTGATTTCACTGTTTAAAATGGCCCCCAAGCATAGTGTGGAAGTGCTGGCCAGTGATCCTAAGCGCGAGAAGGCTGTGATGTGCCTTACAGAGAAAATCCGCTTGAGATGAACTTTGTTCAGGTGTCAGTTACAATGCTGATAGCATGAGTTCAGTGTTAGCGAGTCAACAGTATATATTGGATAAGATGTGTTTAAACAGAAGCACACATAAAACAAGGTTACGTATTGATCAGCTGATGAAAAGGCTTGTGGGAGCCTAACCCTGTATCTCCCCTGGTAGTAATGGTTCAGTGTTCACTACTGCAGTGTTCGTGGTGACTTTAAAGATCATAACTACTCTGGATAACGAGAATCAACTATGTGTATGTATATTTGTAATTATTTTATTTTCACAATTACTTTGCATTTATGATGATTTATATTCATATATATTATATATATGTATGTATGTATGTATGTATGTATATTTCCAAGTTAAGAAACCTTAGTGCAGGGCAGAGGAAGCTGCAGAGTTGCCTATGGAGCAGGGCTGGGTGGGGTTCAGGAGAGGTGAACATTTAAAGGACACGGGCTAATCAGCCATATCAAGTGCTGTAGGAAAGGACCCAGAGCAACGTTTGGATTTGTGGGTTATCTGCCGTGTTCTCAAATTCAGATCAGAAGTAAGGCATGTCCTCCACTCTCAGGAGGGGACCCCAGCGGGCTTAGTCCTCTCAATTGCCTTTGGCTGCTGGCTGTACTCATAACTGAGCTTGATGGCCTGCTTAGGCTCTCTCTAGAGAAGCCAGAGAAGCTTGGGTTGGGCGCTTTGTGCTTTTGATATAAACTCTAACAACAGCCTTTTCTTCCTGGTCGGCTTCAAACCACGTTGTTCAGTAAGGTGAGCTGGTCTTTGATCAGCACCCTCCCACCCTGCCTCCCTTTCCTTTCCAGACCTTCTCCTTGTTCCTCTAAATTTACAGGACCTCCTTCCTAACCAGTTGTCAGTAAATCCCAATTTAGCAGCTTGCTGATATGACATAAGGTGCTTCCCTCCCATTGTGATAGGAAACCCTTAAAGTGAATGGAATCCTGACTCGAGAGCCCTTCAGAACCGAAAGGAGTTCATTGATGGTGAAATACTAAAAATGTTAGGCAATGAGGAAGTCTGCAATTTTAAAGCAGATATTTTTCAGGCCCCTCTTTTGATGGGGTCTTTATGAAACTCAGCTTGCTTACTCCCTTGTCCTGTGAGCTGAGTGGGTAGGGAGCAGGTATCAGTTTTGTTAATATTGTGAGGACCCCCAAAGGTTATATTGATCGATTCCATATGACAACTCTCTAGGGTGTCGGGGAGAAGGAGAATGAGGCAGGTTGGTGCTACTTGTTCCTAAATTTGTATTTTAAATCAGTGAGTTTCAAATCTGGGCTGTGACTCAGAAGCACTCGTAAACTAGGGAACTAGGAAAATTAATTCAAGATGAATTATAAACTTAAACATAAAAGCTAAAATGATAAAGCTTCCAGAAGAAAGCACAGGACAAAATCTTTGCATCTGGGGTAAGCAATGGTTTCTCAATAGGGTGCAGAAAGCAATAGCACTACAAAAAAAAAAAAAAAAAAAATTTGACTTTATTAAAATCATCAAAAATATAGCACTGGTGACAAAATCACTTGACAAGTCACAGAATGGGAGAAAATATTTGCAAAACATACATCTGGTGAAGGACTTGTCTAGAATGTGTAGAGAACTCATGAAACTCAGTAATAAAACGAACAACTCAAAAGGTTCAGAATGTCCAAAGCACATGAAAAAGTACTCAACCTTATTAATCATCAGGGAAATGCAAATTAAAACTGTAATGAGATACTGCTGCATACCCACCAAGAATGGCTAAAATGAAAAGACTGATAGCACGTGTTGGTGGGTATGTGGAGCAATCAGAACTCTCATGCATTATTGGTGGGGAGTGTAAAAGAACCATTTTGGAAAAGAGCTTGATAGTTTCTTGTTAATAACAAAATATCAACTGTAGAATGGAGGTGATGGGTATATGTGTGTTCGCTGTTAGTTCTTTCTTTTTTTATGTATATTTGAAAATTTTTATAAAACAATCTTGGGAGTAGGGAGTGAGTGTGTTGTGTGGCTGGCCTGACCTGAGTCATATTGTCTGTCTACCCCTGGAGTCAGAGGTGGAATGAACTCTGCCCGTGATGGAGAGGTGTCCCCTAGAAGGAGAGCAGAGTATAGTTGCCTAAAGAAGAGTGAATGAATGCTGGGTAGCCAAAGAACAAATGTTCATTTTCCAAGGGCTGTGATGGGCCCAACCTTACCCTTTACCCCAATCATTATATGGGGAATCTTGATAAACCTCCTCCCTTTCACACTGTGTGGAGGTGAAGAAGGGCCCAGCTTAACAACTTTTAACCTCTACAGAAGCAGAAAGAATTCTAGAATCTACCCTTCCATTTTGCAAACCCCGTTCTGCTCCTTGGAGATTGTAGGAAAATACAGAGATTTCTCATGTCACAGAGCTGGGGATCCCCACCCACCCTCAGCTCAGAGCAAGGAATTCAAAGAGTGAATATTCCCAGAACCCCTTGCTGCATACGCATGGGTTGGCATCAGTATTATTCCTAGATTTAGGGTTAGGAAGTGTATCTGAGGAAACTCAGCACTGAGTCATCTATCTAGATATGCAGTAATCTGACCTCACAGTTGACTGTGGCAAAGAAAGTCACCTGTGTTTCTGTTGGATAAATTCACCTCCTGCCTCTCAGAGGGGCATGGTGGGGATTAATGAGATCAATGTAAATACCACTTGCCTTAAGTCCTCGAGGACGTAGGGACTGGAAGTTGAAAGGAGTAGGTTTTGTGCAGTGACTCACCCTCTGGCTGTCCTTTCTGCTCAGGCAGCAGAACCTCACAAGCTCCTACTTTGGGATCATGTATACTGTACCAAAGAATTTCTCATTTGCAGTTTTCCAAAGCACAGAAGAACAAAGTTCCCTCTTCTGTTGATGGAGCTGTGTCACTATTTCCAAAGACATGGAGAGAGAGAGGGACACAGAGACATTCTCTGTTTGAGATTGCAGTTTTTTGTCCAGGGGATGGTGAGGTGGTCCTTCCTCTCCCCATGGAAATGCCACGCTGACGAGCCAGTGGGTTCACACCCACTTTCTAATGTGACCTCAGCATGAAGCCAGGAAATGTTAAAGCCAGAAGACTCCCCGTACTGTGAGCTGGCCACATCCTACATACGTGTCAGCTCACACGCTGTCCCCTTAACTGGCGTGCATTTGATATCGAGTGAGCTTGTGGCCTTTCTGCTGCCTTTAAAATTTGCCTGAAATAATTTTCTGACTTCTACATTACTTAGATTTCTTTTTTCCTCTTTTGTGTCCAATTTTTCTTCACATCAGCTGTGACTCTGATCTTGAGTTGAAAGCTAGGGAAGTTGCTTATAGGGGTTTTCAGGATTTCTGAATATGAAATTCAAGGAAATTGCATAATGTTGCAGCGTTTCCTCTTCTTGTTGCTTGCTTGTTACCCAAAATACATTAGTTCCTTCTAGAAGCTTGAAGGAATTTGGCAAGTCCTACCCTCTGATCATCTATTGTGGTGTGGAGAGTCAGTGTTATCCTGATTTGAGGTTGAATTTTTCTTGAGGTCAAACAACAAAACTTCCTGAAATATAACTATGGCAACAGTGTTTATATAACACACAAATCAAAGTCCTAGAGGGAGGGGGAGCACCCACAACAATCAGAATTATTAACCCCAGAAACAGTTTGCTCATGCTGAATTCACCAGGACAGGAAACAAGTTAAAATAAATGGCCTACCCATTCACTGGATATCTAGGTGTAACCTACCATCTATGTGCTCTAGGAGGAGCTGTTTCACCTTTTCCCTTGAAATTATATCAACTTAATTAAGGATAATTTGCTCATCAAGGTCATAATGACCCACGTCTGACCCACTGAGAAAAACTGAGACAAAAGAATGTGCATCCTTTGTCTTAAGCTCCTTGTCCCTCAATTAGGAGTGATTTCTTGCACACTGAATATATGCCCAATGCTGTGTTAGATGCCAGGTGGACCCCCATAGAAGTGTAAGACAGAACTCTTCATCAGGGATTTATCTGGAGATTAGAAATAATGGAAAATGAAAAATTGTATTCCGAAGTATTAAATTCTCTAGAATAGATTGTTGGAGCAGTGAGAGGAGATCAAAGAAAGATGTTAGGGTGGTCTTCAGCCATCAAGTAAGTTAGGAATTCTTTGTGGAGGTGGGAGAAAGGGAAATAACATTTTTGATCACTTTCAGGTGCTATGAGACTATTTTTAATTCTCCCAATACCCCCTCAAAGTGTTATTACTTAGCTCTACTTTACAATAAGCAAACAGACTCGGAGATGTTAAATAACCATCTGAAGGTACATAGCTAAAAAGTAGTAGAACTAGGCCTTAACACCAAGGCTCCCAGCACACTCTGTCCACCAGCCTACTTCACTTGACCCCAATTCATTTTCCCCGTTCTGGAATCTGTTCAAAGCTTGTACAAGTGAAAGGATAGGCTAACAATAATTAAACCTCAGACGAAGCTGAATTTGTCAGCCCAGGAATGCCCTGGGCTGCCTTCTAGATGAAATGGAGCTTAGTGCTGTGTGTCAGAATGTCATTCAGCCCGTCTCCCTGCTTTAGTGGACCACGGAAAGCTCTTAACTGTCAGTTATTTACATCCAGCTGAAATCTGCCTTCCTGGGACTCCACCCTGGCTTTCATCTCCATTCAGAATAGTAAGTCTTACCCTTCTTCCACATGGCAGCACTTTGAGTGTTTAAAGACTAGCATTGTGGTGTCTCAGAGGCTTCTCTTTAGCCAGAGCTGTGGGTTAGGGAAGTACACCCTGCACGAGCAATGTATACGACAGATTAGAGCAGAGAGAGAGTAAAGCCGTCAAGGCCAGGGAGAAGGCCAGTGTCAAGGTCCAGGTGAATTGAAACCTGACCTAGAGCGGTAGAAAAAGAAACGGGGATGGGGAATCAATTCAAGGTGTGTGATAGTGATAGACTGGGTAAATCTTGGAACTGACTGGATATGTGAGGTGGAAGGAAGAGGGAACTCAAGGATGACATGAATGTATTTTCTTTCCCATTCCCCTTTGTCGCTTATTTTTCTTTGTTCTTCATTCTAGAGTTCCTATGAAGCTTAGCTAGGCTTTTTTGTATTTGCCATGACTCATGGCTGCAAGCAGCAGAAACATAACTGGGGGAAAAAACAAAAGGATGTTGTTGGTTCGCTCATGGAAGATCAGGGATGCACTTTAGATTCGTTTAGATAAAAGAGCTCAAATGATGCCATGGAATCCAGTCTTCCTGCATATCACGGCTCCGCTTTCCCTTGTTTGACCTGTTTTACTCAGGTTTTGCCTATATGGTGGCAGAGTCGGCTGCAAAAGCTTCAGGCTTGAATTCTATTCTCCTAGCGACACAGCAGGCCTTATTTCCAATAGTTGTAATAAAAAGTACTAAAAACAAGTATTGCTGACTGCATGTGGCCTGGGGTAAGTCATGTGCACAGTAGGATGCAATGTCTAAGTCACATGGCCAAACCTGAAGATGGAATTAGAATCAGCACCCCCTCCCCCGACAGCATGGACTTGGTCGGGGGGTGGCTCCCCAAGGAAAATGAGGGTCGTCTCCAGAAGGAACATGGATGCTGAGCAGGTAGTAGTAGCAGGTGTCTAGAGCACTTTGTTTTCCCTCATTATTACTGAGAAATTATATAAGAAGTAAGCTTTAGGTACAAAGCAGCAGGCAATGCTTGAACTAAATAGAAAAGCAAGTTTATTTTTCTGTGCATCTTCATTGTCATAATCATGTTGAACAGCAAGCAGTCATTTTTATGCACTGGTGTGCTGGTGTGTTGTATGCAAGAAGGCTTCAGAGGCTGTCAAGGACTCTCTATCCAGTTGGCTTTAGGAGCACAGCCATTTGGTTACTTTTTGTTGGGCCATTTTCTGAGTCTTAGGGTGCCTCTCTTGCATAGGGGAGGGGAGACTCAGTACCATGAGGCACAGTAACCCCTTCCTTAGCTCTTATTTTAGAACTCCTTGGTGACACCATGGACTCTGAAACTATTAGCAGCATTTGTTCTCACTTGTTGGGTAGAGAGCTAACATTCAGCAAAGAAAACAAATAAATGGCTATGTGAGAGATTTTGATAGCCTTAAGCCAAATAAGATAAATCTGCTTTATATTAACTCATAATAAGGCCTGAGTTGTATGCTTCCATTCCTCTCCAAGGTAAAAAATTCCTCGAGTATTTGCCCAATGTTTGGAAGAATGAGATAACAATCACCTGAAAATGATAGATCTGGCTTACTTTTTCTATCTGGTCACCACATCAGTGCATTGTCCTCATCAACTCCAATGTGGGGATTTTTTTTTAATTTCAGTCTTTTATTTCTTCTACTCGAAAACTGTTTATCCAATCAATACGTATTGAGTGGCTTGCCATATTCCAGTTATTGGACCCTCTTTACATGTAATTTTGCAGGGCAAAAGCACGGTTATCACATTTGTTCAGGAATAGGTCATTGGGAAGAGCCATCAGATACATTTTCATTGGCTTCACTTTCAAGAATACCTCCCTAAGACGGTAAATGCAGTACCAGTAGCAGTGGAAAGGGCAAGGCAAAGGGAGTGTTGCTAAAAAAAAAGGGAGGTGAGAAATAGGAAAGTAGCGGCAGCCGTTTTCCTGCCATTCTCTTGAGCACATCAGGCTGTGGTGATGAGAGGCACATTTCTGATGGGAGGAGGAGGAACCAATAGCTGGCTCCCAAACTCTGGCCCCTCGAGTTGAGACACATCCTTATTTACGCCAAGTTGTTCAGCTGGTTTTATCCACACATGCTTAAGATTCAAACAATTCCTTCTTGAAAGCTTTTTCAAGTGTGGCCTGTGGCCCACCATGAGAAAAGAAGATCTCCTTGATCCAGGAATTCATGTCCATCATAGGGTGGTGTTCCACAGACCAAGGATATCTTACTAATAACTTCTCAAGGGTGTTATTAAAAGTTCCTGAATTTAGCCTGTTAATAGAGTTTGCTGAGTATCCGAATGTGGTGCCCTACTAAGAAATCTGTCTGTCACACAATCCTTGGCAGCACTGGCCAGTTCCCTCTGCATGTGCTCATAGTTTTGGGGAAGGATGTTTTTGGGCATCCCACAGTGTCTCAAGCAGGTTGTGGTTTTTAATTACTGCTATACTTGTATTAATTGGAAGTTTGTAGAATTACTGTTACGTTTAAATTGGGTGGAAACTTTGTCCTTGCATAATGGTTGCATTGTTGCCATTTAAATTACTGCTTAGCTTCTTTTGAGTTCTTTGTTAAACGTCAAGGTTTTTTTCCGCTGGAAAGTGGGACTGGGTGGGATGCTGTATGAAGTTGTGGTTGAGTACAGACTCTATTCTAGAGGGCTCTGCCACTTGCTAGCTTTGTAACCTTTGAAAAGTCACTTAACCTACATGATGCTGTGAAGTAGAGGCTGTGGTAGTACCCTACGGCTTGAGAGTGAAGCAAAATAATTCATGTACATGCTTGGTGTAGTGCCTGGCACGTCATTGGTGTTGAAAAAGTGGTTGGCGGTGGGTGGTTACTTTTATATTTGACTGCTGTTAAGAAAAAGTAATTGAGAACCCATGGCTCTAAAAGTTGACTTTAGATTGTCTCCTTTCTTTTCCTTTAGTCCCTTAATTAGTTTCAGTTGGTTAAATTAAATGCTAATGAGATCAGTGTCACTGGATCTCTCAAACTATATTCCCTTCCTTAGCCATTTGTCCCATAGGGGATAAGTGTGAAAAGGAAGGAGGAGGATGCTGGTGATGGTGATGAAAGTTAATCTTTATTGAATGCTCTTTGGGCCATAAAATTTGTATTCTATGCTCTGTGTTAAAAATTTTATATCTATTGTCCATTGAATTTTCACAACAACCCTAAGAGGTCAGGAATATTAGTATCCTTATTTTACAGGTGGCAAGACTGAGGTTTAGAGATGTTAAGTGATTGGAATGTATAGCCAATAAATAGTAGAGCTGGACTTTGACCCTGAGTAGCAGATTACCACAAATCTGTCACCACTGTCAGAGAAACTGTTCAAAAGAACAAGTCCTAGTGATGGTGGAGCCACTGTGTTACACAGAGAGAAGGGACAAAATGATATCCAGTGGTGTGGAACCAGTGTGTGCAGTGCTGTAAGGTGTTGGCACATAGTTCTGTTTCGTGTGTCTCCATATTGGCATATCAGGAGAACAGCCAGGTGGGAGGGGGTTAGATGTCCCAGCTTGGAAGAGACCTCCAGAATTGGAGAGCTTAGCTGTGAGTTCAAGTGCAGTTTAGATCAGAGCAGCAGTTTTAAGTAAATTTCCCTATGAACCTATTTCTCTAACACCTTCATTTTGTGCAGATTTTAATCAAAAGTGTCATGTGGCCAAGTACTAATGCAGCTGTGTCAGAGGGAAAAGTGAGATTGTTTTGTATAATGATTGCTTCTTTATGCCTTTAATTTATAAGTTAAAAAATATTTCTTTCTGGGCTTTCTCAGTAAGGCCTGGATAATGGTAATAAAGGTTACCCCTAGAAAAATTCTAGGAATCCAAATGTCTCTGTATTCTCCCTTAATTCTCTCAGGACATGTAAATTGAATTGGCTCAGCAGTGACCAGAATTTATTGCAAAATCACATCTTAGTGCAGAGGAAGCATATGAAGGCTTTCCTCACCCTCCTTTGATTTATTAAATTGTACTCCCTTTGTAGCTTCTGGGTGAGGACTCAGAATTGCGGTGCCCTGTGATCTGTATCAAAGACCCACTTTCCTGTGCTGGTGTTTATCTTCATGATCGAGCCCTGTGGTTCGAAGAGAATATGAAGTGTTACTTCAGTGTTTGATGCCAGTTGGTTTCATGGGTTAGTGGTGAGTGCTTCAGGCTGGAATCAGAAGGCTGTTCCCAGTTTCATTTTCTCTCTGACTCGTGGCAAATTCTTTCTTCCAATGACTCATCTTCCCTAGCTGCCCACAACATCTCATCACCTTCATCATCATCATCATCATCATCATCATCACAATGTCTTATTTATCATGTGGTTAGTGGTTAAGAGCTTGGGCTCTGGAGACAGACCATAGGAGTTCCTGTCTAGATTCTGCCCATTGCCAGCTGCCTAACCTTGGGCGAGTGACCTAACCTCTCTAATGCCTCATTTTTCCCGTCTATATAATGGGAATAATTAGGCTGGCGTGAGGACTAAACAAGATAATGCATATAGGATGCTTGGCATAGTGCCTGACACGTACTAAGACTTTAGTTATTATCGCTTTTATTAATTTATTCTTGGTGTTGTAATTATTTCATAATGACTCTCAGATGGACCCTGATAAGATAAACACATGTAATTTCTCTTCTCTAGAAGCATACACTTAAAAACAAATATTCATTGGCGTGGATATTTAACAAATCTTCCTGTACAGTATTCAGCAGAAGCTAGTGCATACCTGTATCAAAGTATATAAAGCCAGAGGGCTAAAACTTGAGTGTGGCCAGGTCTTAGAGTACTCTGGCTAACCAGGACGGATGACTTTAGCTTAAGTTGGGTTGTTGAGAAGGAGCCATAATTCAGGAATTGTTTAGTCACTCCTGTCCCCTTGAATTGGTCCTGGAGAGCTGGGATCTATCCTTTCAAGACAAAGGCTCTTGAGAGGCTTACTTGAAAGCATATAAATCTGAGGTAACTCTGCTAATCATTAGACAGAAGCCATAGCCAAAGAGACCTTTTATTTTAGGAAATTGCCTTTGCCTCTGAACTAAGTCTGTCACTAGTGGGCAATTATAGAAGATTTCCTGAGAAGAGACTGACCATTTCTGAAGGACAAGTTGCATGCCCTTCACTTCTGCCAGTACAGAAGGTATTTATGAACACCATAGACTGCTGGTGTGGCTTGGTAGTTGCGTGTATTTGCCACGGCCTGGAAAAGTAAAAGAGGATTGGAACATCCCTGTAGAGGCAAGATAGAAGGATATACCACTTACCAGCTCTGTGTCCTTGGACAGTCTATGTAACCTTTCTGGGCCTCAGTTTCCACATCTGTAAAATGGGAATAATACTAGTAGCTAATGCATAGGGTAGTTACAAGGACTAGATGGTCATGTCGTACTTGGTAAATGCTCAGTAAGCAAAGCCATTCCCTCTTAGTGGTGTTAGCCCTCTTAGTGCAGAGGAAGCATGTGAAGGCTTTCCTCACCCTCCTTCTCCTTCCTCTTACCAGGCCACCATCTGGCCTGTGTGGTGGTAAGACTGCTTCCCCACCCTAGGCCTTCCTGATTGGGCCGTGTAGTCACGCATTCCTGGCAGGCATGGTTTGTTAGCTTCATTTCAAAACTCATTCTCTCTGGCTCATTTACCTAAACCAGACAGAGATTAATGACCTGGCCTCAGAGGATAGGGCAGCACATGTTTTTGGTGCCTTTGGCTCATTGACCACGCCTCCCCAATTTGGGGAATGCTTGAATGTTCCAGGCAGGGGCCTCCTGAGACCCAGAGAACATTGAAGGATAGTAGTTTGGTGCAAACTTGCCTCCTAATTCAAGAGGGCTGAGAGCCCTGCATTTTGCTAATTCTTCTGGATTTTGCTGTTCATAAAAAGCAGCAAGTTTCTCTGGGACGTTTAATGGGAGGAAAGAAGTGATCAGGGATGGCTGAAAAAAATACTTGCCAAAATATGGTCTATTCCCCTGCCCCCCCTTCCCCAGCTTTCCCAGATTAGTGCACACCGTTCATCATGGATCACTGGTCCTAGCTATTATGAGGCCACCCGTTTTACTCACACGTCACAAGATCCTGCAAGATCTCCTTGTTGACCCTCTGTGCCACCCTCATCTCCGACCCATCTCTGCTGTGCACTGACTGCCAACCCCAGTGGCCTTCCTCCCTTCAAAAGGCTGTGCCTTTCTCATCTCAATGACCTGCGCTTGCTGTGGACACTGGCCTCCAGGTCTTCCCAAGGACCTCCTCTCTCATCATTCTGGTCTCAAGAAAATGTTACCTCTTGAGAGAGCTTTTCCCCACGTCAGGTCCACAGGAGCCTCTCTCATTTCTCCGTTGCATTCATCAATATTTGAAATAATCATATTTGTGTATCTGTTTATTTCTCTTCTCTCCACTGATAGGCAAGTTCCATGAGAGTAGAGATCATAGTTGTTGTGTTCATCTGTAGCCCCAGCCCTTAGAGCATTGCCTGGCACACAATAAACAAATAAACAAATTAATGAATTGCAAAGAACTTTAGAAATTATCCATTCAAGAGGTCTTCAAACTTTTCAAAGCCAGTATCCCCTTATTTGATAGTCACATGAATAAAACCAATAAAAGTGAAAGGAAGGGGACATTTGGATACCTGGAGTCTCAGCTTCTCTCCCAACCCCTTTGGCAGTCATCATGTGGGTGCTCTGGGGTTCAATTGGAAAACTATGATCTAGTCCAAATCTTCATTTGTGTCTCCCACTGCCAAGGGAGAATGGGCAACCGTGTTCCTCTGGTACAGAAAGAGTATCTTTTCCAAGGAATATAGTTTTTTGAAACATGGGTCTACTAATCAGAAGAATGGAATTTATTTTTAGAGTGAGGATAATATTTAACTTAATTAGGGTTCAAAGTTAGGATTCCCTATCAATAAATCAATTGCAAATGTTCATCTGTAAATACCACGTCTAGCTCACGGGCTATGCGAAAGCAGGTGGGAGCTGAATCAGCCTGAGGGCCATCATTTGCCAATCCCTGATATGCTGACATTATTAATAAGATAAAGCCTCTGCTTTAGATAAAAATGATAATGCCCAAATCTTTCTTTGATTACGATTGTGTAGGTATAAAAAGGCAGAGGTTGAAGCTGGTCATCATAATAAGTTAAAAAAAAAAATTCTAAGTGATTTTTTTTTTTAAGGAAGATTAGCCCTGAGCTAACATTTTCCAATCCTTCTCTTTTTTCCGAGGAAGACTGGCTCTGAGCTAACATCCGTGCCCATCTTCCTCCACTTTGTCTCACTTTATATGTGGGACACCTGCCACAGCATGGCTTGCCATGCGGTGCCATGTCCTCACCCGGCATCCGAACCAGCTAGCCCCGGGCCGCCGATGTGGAACGTGCGCACTTAATCGCTGTGCCACTAGGCCGGCCCCTCTAGGTGATTCTGATGGCTACTCTTGGTTGAGAACCACATATTTAACCCCCAGAGGAACTGAGCCAAGCATCTCTGAAAAGAGAGCTACGAAACTCTAAACGGAATTTTTCACCTGCTGGGAATATTATACCTATTTTGAAAAATTATTGTATTTTGAGTTTTGTCAACGAAAGTTTTGTGGAATTTTGTTATACAAGTACCTACATAATATCATTGATTTTTGCCTCTTGGCCTACAAAGCCTAAAATATTTACTATCTGGACCTTTACAGAAAAAGCTTACCCACTCTTGCAATATGTCGTTGTCTGTTTTATATTGGGCACTTTCCCTTTTTCTGTGTTGGGGCATCTTCCCTTTTATGATTTCTGTAAATTGTTTGAGGAGTTTTTATTATAAATGAATATATTCTCCTGTAACATTCAAATTTACAAAAGTATGTAAAGTAAAAGTAATTGGTCCTTTTTTCTAGTGTTAACACTTAACGAGTTATAGTGTACAATTGTCCTGACTGCGACTTCCCAGCTGTGAGA
This sequence comes from Equus quagga, assembly GCF_021613505.1. Classification (NCBI taxonomy): domain Eukaryota; kingdom Metazoa; phylum Chordata; class Mammalia; order Perissodactyla; family Equidae; genus Equus; species Equus quagga. Next base: position 76,268,058 of record NC_060273.1, on the reverse strand, counting down.
CCTCAGTTAACCTCTCTGAGTCTCAAATTCTCCATGTGTAAAACAGTGATAATAACAGTTCCTACCCAACAGAATTGTGTGGATAATTGTGAGAATTCATGTGAATTGCTTAGCACATTGCCTGGTGTGCAGTTAATGTTTAATGATTTGTAATTAATTTTTTTTCCTTTTTAGTTTATATACACACATAAGTTAGTTTTTTTTAAAAAGAAAGACTATAGTTTTTTTACAGTCAAGTTCCACGGGTGAGTCTGATGTGCACACACTTAAGAACAGCTGAATTAAATACTGGGAAGTAGCTAATTATAAAAGATTCCTGTTTGGGGGCAAGAAATTGCCTTCTGTCTCACAGCACAAACTAGGGAAAGAGGGAAGGTAATGTTTTCTTCAGTGAACCTGTAGGGTGGTACAAAATGCACACAAATAAGTGTTTATTTCTATTTTCCAGGTCTACAACTCGAACAAAGACAGTCAAAGCGAAGGGAGTAAGTACGTTGCTTGGATAATTTTCTACAGCTGGTGTTGGGACTGGGCTTTGAGAAGTTGCTACTCCTGGGAAGAACCACCAGGAGGTGCTGTGGGCATGTTGGGTCGCCCCTTTTCCCGAGAACAGCCTGCCACGACGCTTCCACCCTGACTTACCACGTCAGTGACTCCAGGACATTCAGTGACCTGACTGGCAAGGCCGTAAGAACACCTTGCGTTATATAACCCTTCACACTTTACAAGGCGTTTTCATGTGTATTATCTCAGTTCCTAGGTCTTCTTAAGAAGGTAGCTCCAATCAGTACTTAGAAGTCGCTTAATCCAGTAATACCCAGCTCCCCAAGAGCCCTGTCCTGTGGGAAAGCCAGAATTGACTTTGCCTCCTCTACAGTCTTGCTCAAAGGACTGGAGAGGCAATAACTATGTTAGTGATCACTTAGTAACTCTGTGTTCTTTGTTGCCTCTTTGGAGAGAAAAGAGTGAGCTGGGGAACTCAGTGATAATATTCCTCTTTGATGGGAGTGGCCCTGGGCCGTCTCTGTGGAATATGCAGCACATGTCCCTTGCTACTGGCTCTGAGCACTCTGGTTAATCAAGATTTCCAAGGGCACCTGTAACCTTGTAAAAATGATGGGATTAAAGTGAAACTGCCACTGCTAGAGCCTTTGGGCTGAGTATCTCCTTGGTGCATAGGAGGAAAAATAAATTCATTCCAGGTTGCTAGAAGAGTGCAAAGGAAATTCTGTCCCTTTGCTTCAGATTTACTTTGTAAAATCCACTTGGAAAAAAATTCAGATAGCCCTGCCACGAGTTCCAGTAGGGTCAGAAAAATCAGTAAAACAGAGCCTCTCCATGTGGACAAAAGGATGAGCTATTTTTGTGTGTGAAATCCATTATGGGACAGAGATTTTCCTTCTTTCATTCTTTCCAAAATACAAATTTTACCAGGAGTTTTTAGATAAAATATTAAGTAATTTGGAATAGTTAGCTGTTGGTAGGTTAAGAGGCCTGTAGCACAGGAAATAATATTTCTTTGTCTTTTCCTCAAGAATTGAACAAGGGGAAATTTTTTCAAGTAAATATTCAAGGAAACAAGTCATTTTCCCTCCTCTGTATCAGGTGGGATTGTTTTAGAGCATTTGAAATCAACTCTGGCTAACTTGGGCTAAAATAACAATGGCAAAAACAACAGTAATAATAATGAAGGAATATGGAAGGCTGTAGGGTCACTCACAGTAAGGTAGGGAGAGCTGAAGAACCAGGCTTGAACAGAGACCAGCTCTGGAGACCCAGGAACCGATGAGAAAGGTTCTTTTGGATAATATTTGCAGGATGATAAAGCTCTAAACTGTTTTTAGTTCTTGCCTCCCTCTTCTGATTCAGATTCCCAGGAAAGATAGCGTCATGTTGGTCTAGCTTGGGCCCACCCAGAGGAAGACAAACACACTTTGATTGACAGTTTCAAGAGTACTGCATAAAATGGGAGCAGGGTAATTTGCCAGAGGGAAATCAGGTAACCCACCAGGACAAGAGAGGGTTAGAAGCTAAGCAGGCTAAAATGACAGATGCCCATACTATGCCCCAACCTGGGACACACTAATTCCATAATAAAGGACCCAAGAACTGTAGGGGCTGACATACATACGAATGGAGACTCCTGACCAGAAATTTGCTTGTAACTTGTGATCTTATGAATCTGCTCCTCTCTGTTTGAGATAAGTGCCAATAGATTTGAAAGATGACCCTGATTCTATTGGTGGGCATACGAGCTGGTTCTAACATTCTGTAAGGCCTTTTGGGAATATGTATTAGAAGCCTTTACAAAGTGAATATCCTTTGACCCAACAATTTGTCCTAAAAGAATAGACTAGAGTGTAAAGGTGTTTGTGCAAAAATGTTCACTGGAGCATTGGTAAAAAAAGCAAAGAATTCGAGACAGTCTAAATGTACACTATGAAGCTGATGAAAAATATCATAGACTACAATGTAGTCTTTAAAAATAATAAGAGATCTAGGTATATTTGTGGAATATACCAGTATATTGATAAATGAGTTTTTGAAAAAATCAGGTTAGAGAACAGTATTTAATAAAATAAATTATTTGATTCATCTAGATATTTTGGTAGAAAAAAGTCTGGAAATACATTTATCATCAACCTCTTCATCAAGATGGAGGGTGGATTATTGGGAGACACTGACCTACTTCAGATACTTCTCTATACTTTGCACTGTCTACACTGAGCATATATTTTACAATAATAGCTACGAATAGATAGCTGACTATGATTCAGGATGTTTTATGCACATTAGCTCGTTTAATGCTTGCAACACTGTGAGATGGGTGCTTTTGACCTACGCTGTAGATTAGGAAATTGAGGCTAGTAAAACTCAGGAAACACGATTTAATCTGAGTTCTAACTCTGAAGGCTCTACTGTTGTTAACCATGAGAATATTCTACCTCCTTAGGAAAAGAGCAGTACAGAAAGTTCCATTTTGGAAAACATAGACACTTGTAACATTTTGCTTTCGGTATCCCATTACTCACAGAGCACGGAGAGTTGACTGCCTCAAGTCTCTGATGATTCTTCAATTGCTTACCCTTTCATTTAGCAAGCAGGAGAGAAGAAGATGAGTTAAAATATATCGGCCACTTTTTCAGGAGTATTTTAGATAGAAATTCTTTTTCTAGGGTATTATTATTCTAACAGATGTTCTGTTCACTCATTTCCAAGCTGGCAAAACCAGAGTAGTGTTCTGGGTTGGAGCTTCCTCACTCTCTCTGGCATTAGGACACCTTTTTCACATCACACCATGTCTCCTCTGAAGTGCTTGTACTTTTACTATCATTTAATTGCAGTAATTTGCAGTTTCACCCCACACCCACCCACGGGGCTTATCTGCCACAGGTGGCACTAGTCCCCAGGGGCTGACCGTTCTGCAGCTTTCTTTCTGTTTATACCACAGTCAAAACTCTTTTAAAGGTAAGAAGTCAGTCTGATATGAATTTGAGTGGGCCATTGCTCTTTTCACCTTTAGTGTCCAAATTCCACATGTCTAGAATTTTCCTTTCTAGAAAATGTTTTGGTGGGAATTTGAATGTCAACATTTTATCACAGAGCCAAAATGTTTTGGAGGAGCAGGTAGCAAAAAGGAATTCCTTTGGGGACACTTCCAAATTTGTTGCTTTCATCTTGAAGTTTCTCTCAGGACATCCAGTGCATGTGGGGTATAAGACAGGGCCATAAATAATGTCTCTCAGCTGCTGGTATTTTCCAAATGGCCCAGTTACCAGGGAGAGGACGGCAGCAGATAAGTACATGCACGTTTCTTTGCAGAGTCTTTCTCTTCTCCTCTTTTCTTCTCTGTTCTCTATTTGAATCGCAGGCATAGAGGGACTGAAGTAATCACACCCCCCAGTTTGTGGCATGTTATCATCACATTCATTCATTCATTCATTCATTCCCTTTTCATTGTTTTCCCAACTCCTATTCCTTTCCTCCCCCATAGGCCATCATTCTAATGGGTCCTTTTAGACTGTATTCTTGAACTGTGTGTATCTTCTATCTACCTGTGTTTTTAAGTTTTATAAATGGTTATATATCTTGTTCTGTTTCTTGCTTTGCTCCCTCAGTGTTGTGTTAGGAGCCATCCATATCCCTCTGTCTGCTTCTAGACTGTGACTTCTGTCTGCTGCACTTTCCTTGGTGTGTAACACTGTGTATCTGTTTTCACGGACATGCATTCCATTTCCTCATGCCTCCAACTCCTCATCACCACTAACACTACCACAGTGAACATCTTTGTACACATCCCCCTGTGTGAGCATGTCTGTGGGATATACCCACAAGGAGAGTTGCTGCTTGGTCAAGGGTGTGTGTATTGCTTAGTTTGAGGAAGTGCTCTCATATCGTTCTCCAGAGTGGTCAGTCCATCGGCTCACCAGCCTGACGTGAGGATTTCTCCATCCCTGCCGACTCTTGCCATTATTCAGCTTTCTAATTTTTTGTCAATCTTATAGATGTAAAATGACAGCTCATTGTTGTTTCACTTTGCATTTCTCTGATAATTAATGAGTTTGAGCATCTCTTCCTGTACCTGTGGGGAATCCTCTTCTGTTTTGCCTATTCATGTCCTTCACCGATTTTTCTGTAGTTGCCATTTCTTGTTGATTTGTAAAGTTCCTTCTATACTCTAGATATTAATCCCTTGTTAGTTGTAGACATTTTAAATATAACTTCCCATCTTGTCATTCGTCTGTTAATATTATGTGTGAGATGCTTCCTTGACTATAAAGCCTTACTTTTATATATTCAAATTCATCTTTTTTTTCCTTCTGGTTTATGATTTTCAAGTTGTGTTTTAAAGATGGCTGGTCTGACCCATGTCACAAAGACATGCACCTACATTTTCTTTTCTTGGCTTCATGATTTTGCCTTTCACATTTAGATTTCTAGTCCAGCTGATATCTACCATTCTATATGGTCTCTCATGAAGATCCAGTTTTATTTTTAGCCATGTGAAGAGTCAGTTTTTCCCACCAACATCTACTAAACAGCCCATTCTTTCCCTCTTTGACTGTGGTGCCAGCTTTATTGTGTATTACATTTGCATATCTGAGCTCTATCTCTCAGCTCTTTATGTCCTTGGTCTGTTCGTTTCGTGCAAAATACCTCTCTGGTTTTAATATGATGACTTTGAGAGAAGTCTTAATATCTGGGAGTTTGTCTCCTCTCTTTATTCTCCTTTTTGAGGGTTGGCTTAGCTGCCTGGGACATTTATTCTTTTCTATAAATTCTAACATAAGTTTGATAGGTTCCTCAAAAACTTAAAATTTTTATTTGGGATTGCATTGAATTGCATAGATTAATTTGGGGAAAATTGACACTTAGAATATGAAGTCATCTCCTCCAAGATCTTTAAGTGTCTTTCTGTTTATTGAGATCATCTGTGTCCTTTTTTAGAGTTTTAGTTTTCTGCCTAGAAGTCTGGTGTATTCTTGGTTAAGTTAATCCCTAAATACTAAATTCAAAAACCAATTTGCTATTTCTGCCAGTCCCATGGGCCTCTCACCGTGGATCCTGCTGCCATCAGGGAAGCTTCCCTGGGTTTATTCCTGGAATGTCAGGAATATACATCAGGGACATCGAGTTTTCTCTAGTTGGTCAAATTCTTACCTAGTAGAGAAGGGAAAGGAAAAAGGGGAGGAAAGATAGTAGAGAGGAAGGAAGTACAGTTTGTTGCTCCCTAAGCTTCTTTACTGAGGAAATGATTGTACCAGTGTCAATAATTGAGACACCTAATACCTGTCATTGATTTGCCTCCTTTATTATCCCAAAGAACAGCCTTGGTGGCCCCGTTTGCCATCTTAATGCATATCTCCTGAGTGTCCTTTCCAATTTTTGCTATCCTGAGTCTGTGTGTTCTCTTGCTTACCTTACCTTTGGCTGCAGTTGTGAGATTTACTCCCCAAAGGCTCTGTGAGAATTGGTTCATTCTCCTTTGAAATGAGCCCAGATCAGAAGCAGGAGGGGAAGCCAAGACGAGGCCTGTTTTCAGCCCAGGCTGCTGTTATCGTGACGCTCCACCTGAGGGACAGTTAGAAAGCTGAGAACTTGTCAGAGAGGACACACCAGTCCAGTGCAAGAGAGGAAGGGAAAGGCAGACTTTTCTAGTGTGAGTTGGTCTTTGCCACACTTGAAGTTTTGAGTAATAAATGTCGCTGCCTACTTAGGTCCAAAAAGATTAGCTTGTTTACAGAAATGCTGCTCTCCCACTGCTTCTCCAGCTGTTTGAAGGCTGAGGGCTGACAGACTGAGACCCAGGGGGCTCAGTCTTCTAATCTTGACTTCTTAGTGGCGCTTTCCTTAATGGGAGTATTAACTGGAATTCCATAGATTAATCGGATTACTTCAGAGGAATATGCCTGAGTTGCCCCAGACATGCCTTCTCATGCACGTCAGGACCCAGTGTAACACTGACCGCCTGGCTTTTCAGAAGGACATTGCAGACATTTACTCTGCTTTCCACTCTTACCTGGCATGGTCTTGTTTGCTCCTGCCTGAACTTGTGACTAGATTTAACTGCAGGAGTCCAGTCCTCCTGTAGCTCTTCATTCAATTAATACCTCTCAGAGTTCTTAAGGACCTGTGAGTGCCGAGGGGTGAGGACACCTACAAGTAGAAGATGTGGCTCTCTGTTTAAGGGGATATATGATCTACTGTTGAGGTTCAGGCCACTGGGCAACAACAGACAGATGGCCAGTCACGTGTGTGGGTGTGTGTAATATTCATGCTATCTATACATGTACCAGTGTGCAGATAAAATGCCCAGAACCAATTGGAATGAGCTTCCAGTTAGGCTATAAAGACTTAAAAAATGGAAACTTCCTACCTTCCCTCGTCCCCTTCCTCCTCTTTGCTTCCAGGTATTAATTCCCTCATTCCTTCCAGTTTGTTTTTAATCTGGTACTTTCATAAGAGTCCTTTGTATAATGCTCAAGAACCTACTACAATTTGCCAATATGTCATTCACACTGGAAGGTCGGGGGAAGACCAGTGACTGAAGAAAGAATGCAAAGTCGGAATTAGGATCTAGTCGTCTGTAGGGTCTAGACATTGAATCTCTGAACCTCACTCCTAAGGAGATTTAAAAACTTATATTTTTGCTTATTATAAAAATAATATGAACACATAGGATATTAAGGAAAAACAGCAATGATTTTCAAAAATTCAATAAAAAGCATCTATAGCACCCACCCCCAGAGATATTTCCTTCTTGACTTTTCTTCATGATGTCTTATATGTATTTTGTCAATGTCACTATGTAGTTTGACTTAATTGCCATTGTACTGAATATACTTGTTTGTATTCTCCTTTCAAAAATCTACAAGCATTTTCCCACATCTTGAAAATTATTTATAAATATAATTTGTAATGGTTATTTAATATTCTGTCATAGGATTATATCCTAATTTATTGAACTATTTCCTATCATTGACTTGAGTGTCCTTTCCAATTTTTGCTATTCTGGATAACATCAGCCTGACCATCCTTGTATATCAGTCTTCGTACATACCTCAGATAATTCCTGGGGTAGGTCTTGCCATGTGGATTGCAGACAGCTATTGCCATAGAGGATATTGTGTGAATGGCATAAATTAGCATGCTAGCACACTGGCTGTGGAACCCTGGATTGGTGCTGGACAGCTCTAAGCTTCCATTTCCTTTTCTATAAAATGGGCATAAGAAACAACACCTACCTCATAAAGTTGCTGTAGGATAAAAGTTCAGCACAATGTCCGGCATATTAGCTAATAAGTGCCTAATTACTGTTGGTTATTGTCCTTTGCATTATCTGGTCATGCCAATTACTCTCATATGAGAAGGGAAAAGCTCGCTGGATTGGCAGAACTGCTCCTGAGGGGAGCAGGGAGGAGAACGAAGGGCGGCAGCCAACACTCCTGCTGTTTTTAGGCTTCGCGCCTTATGAGTGTTCGTTCATGTAATCCTCATGACTGCATTTCTCAAAGTGGGGTATGCACGCCACTGATGGTACCCAGGATCATTTTAGATTGTACCAGACAAACATTTTAAATTAGCATTTAGGTTTATTTATTTATTTTAATGTGTACTAGGGGGAAAACACAAGTACAAGGAAACTCCGTGGTTTTCTAAATGTTATTGTCTAGCACAGGGTTTGGCTTTTTCAGTCCATGGCCTGATAATAAATATTTTTTGTTTTGTGGTAATATTTAACTCTGCTGTTATAGTGTAAAAGCAGTCATAGATAATATGGAAACGAATGAGGGTGAGTGTTTACTATAAAGCTATATTTACAACACAGGCAATGGTGAATTTGGCCCATGGACTATAAGTTTGTTAATCCTTAGCTTAATACAAGGATAAGTTTTTTAAAATTAGTCTATTTAAGATGGCATGAGGTTATGGCAAGGAGAATGAAAGTAGTACATGAATGGTTGCTGTTTGTAGAAATACTGTTCACAACAACCGGTTTACAAATGAGCAAAGAGACTTAAAGAAGTCAAGGTGCCATAGTTGAGAAGTAGTGGAGCTGATGTTCAAACCAGAGTCTGCCTGATTGCCAAGGTCATTTTCCCCCCACTGTTCTTGATACGTGTGGAATCTTTGCCCTGTCCTGGGATTCTTTCATTATGTAGCCAATCCACTGGGGTTGGAAGGAGTTTCACCACCAACATCCAACACCTAACACACCCAGCTCTTTGCTGTTGAGGGACCATTCCGTGTTCCTTCTTAGTAAGCCTCCTCTTTAGAACCGTCGGTGGTTTCTCACACGCCGCACTTGACTCTGAGAGATAGAGTCGCATGTTTCAGTGACTCTCGAGCTTCCCAGGTGCAGAACCGTCACATGGCCCACTTCCACACGCATTTCGCAACACCACTGCTTTATATGTTGTTCCTGTTACATACGCTCGTTGTTCTTTAGCCCATCATTCAGGTCAAACTCCCTGATGGTGTTGATTTGGCTTTTCTTGTTTCATGAGGACAAGATTGAGGACCAGGAGAGGAGATGTGGAGGTCATCATTACCTTTGCTCTGTGCCTGTTGGCCTGCCTCTGAAACATTCCCTTCATCTCTGTACCTCAGCATCCCTTGATCTGTAAAACAGAAAGGGAGATTTAGTCTCGAAGATCACAGAGAAAGAGTTGGTGGGATCTCATGGGTCACTGTTTTTAAAAGGTTCTAAAGCCTTCAGCCATTACTAAAAGTCCAACAGTCTCAGGAAAGCAGCAGAGGATGAGAAAGAGGATTTTCTTTTTCCTTTTGCTCTCAGTCACCTTCAGCCTTTTGCTGTTAGAACACCCACAAGTTGAGAGGCAGGAGAAGGCAGCCAGTGGTAACCAGGATTGCTGTGGGATCACAGCCATCCAGTGGCTGCCAGATCTCTACTGGTCGGTGGGTTATAAATAGAACATTTCCCCTTTTAAACCTGAGAAGGATGGACAACATTAATGGGCATGGTGGCCTGACCTCCTGGGTTCTGGCCCACGTGGCAGTCAGCTGAGTGCACCTTCCCCTCCAGCTTTCCGTCCAGACTGGAGCTGATAGAAGACAGGCACTCGGCCCCACCCTTGCCTTCATTCCGTTCCAGCTCCCCCCTGCTCCTCGCCCCCATCTTGGCCCTTTTTCTTTCTCCTTTCCTTTCCCTCCTATGCCATGGCAGGTTGCTGTGGCCGCCATTCATCTCCTGAGCCACAGTCAGGCAAGATGGTGTAGTTTTAGCTCATCGAAGTGTTAACTTGCTGCACCTTGCTTTTCATTATGACTTGTGTACACCACCCAGTTGCTGTGGCCCGTGTTGAGCTCAGATTATATTTAGTTGAGCAGTAACACCTCAGCTCGAGAATAACCCTGGCTGAGGGGCTGGGGGCTAGCAAGAGAGGAAGGAGAAGGAACAGCTTGTGTTCTCAGAGATTTTATTATATGGGTTCCCAGCCATTTTGTTTGATAAGACCCCATCCCCCAAGGACATGACTGGCGACAGTGCTTTGGACTCGCCTGGACAGTCAGCAGCCTTTATGCTTGTCCTAAATGACACTTAACAAATCCATCCTCTTTCTCAGCCAACTTTAGACTGACAGATGCACCCAGCGTGTGACTTTACTGTGGCCTGATATCCCCTTTTCCCTCAGCGGTGTGGGCTCTGTACCCACAGCAGGCTGCAGTCTGGGCAGGTGTGAGCCACCCCTTGGCATCCCAATGTGGGCTTCAGCCAAGCAACAGTGAGCAGGTCCCTGGCTGCTTCTTTAACTCCTAAAGCCCAGTGCAAAGTGCTGTTGAGGCAGAGACTGAAAGATTTTTCCCACTGCCACCAAGTGCAGGTTCTCTATTGATGTTTGTTGAGCACATGCTTATCACTGGTTAGTGTGCTCACTGTTTGGTATATATTATTTTATTTGATCCTTATAAGAACCCTATGAGGTAGATAGTATTGTTGACCCAATTTGCAGATGAGAAAACTGAAGCTTCATTCTGAGTGTAAACTTGTGGTCTCTCAAGGTCATTCCTTCCCACCCTGATCAGAGTGTTCAGTGTGTGCAACTCACATTGAGCAGGTAAGATTTAGCAGAGGCTGTTGAGTGCTACTCCCCACAGTAGGGATAGTGTTGAGTAGTGGTTGGGAGTGTGGGCTCTGGAGTATTATTACATACATGGGTTGGAATCCCAATCTCACGACTTACTCAGTGTGTGACCTTGGGAAATTAATTTCCCCAGGCCTCAGGTTTTGTTTGTAAGAAGGGGATAACTTTAATACCTACATCATTGATTTCTTGGGAATATTAAATGGGAGTAGGATGGAAATCCTTAGCTCAGTGGTGCCTGATATTCTAAGCAATCATTATATGTTGCCCTCTACTATTATTATCAGTAACATTATTGCTATGCAAAACCAAAGGTTATAAGAAACCATGACTCTGGACAGTCTTTTTGAGTTTCTGAGAGTGCCTTTACAGACATTGCCTTATTTGCTTTTCACAACACCTGATCTTACAGATGAGGAGAAGGGTCAGAGAGGCAAAGTATGCTCATCTCATACAGCCAGTTAATGGTGACTCCAGGCACAAATCTTAGGCCTCTGATTCTGAATGTCATCTCTTTCCCTGCCCTTTGCTGCCTCAGAGTTTGTTGTGACCAAAAAATATCTAAATTGTTCCTAGGGCTGATCAAGGTGAGAAGACAGGTAGGTAAAGGCAGGAAAGGGATATAGGTGGGCAGAGGCAGCTGGTTTTCTGCTCGAAACACTTCCACCTTCAGAAAGCTGGCGATGATCTCTTTTGGTTGAGAAATTAGTGCACAACCACCCAGGCCTCAAGGCAGAGAGGAATTGAGGCCGCTCGACTGTAATTCATTCTCAGGATGTCCAGATCCTCGTGTAGGAAACAAATGGCCCTGATTAAGCTGGTTGGCATTAACGTGGTGTGCATTAGGCATTGCTCTTTCACTGCTGGCCTGATTTGGAATTTTAAGGTGGACTGGGAGATTGCAGGTGTAAAAACCCACCAGGAAACACTCAGTCCCCCTCAAGCCCATCTGCAGCCCTCAGCCTGTACTGTGCAAGAACCAGGCACCACCACTTTGCTTGCCTGTGGCTTGCTGAGAGTTGGAACACTCTTCAGAGCCATCTTAGAACCTCCCTTGACTCAGGCTGAGAGCTGGTGGGTTTATTCCAGGCCAGGCAGGAATTTCAGCTCTTTTCCTGCTACCTATTTTACTTTCTTTACTCTGTGTCCCTCTTGACTTATTTTTCTCTGTGTCCCCAGAAACCGTGAAAAAGATGAGAGGTACCTGTGTACCTGGTAGGCTGGGGAAGAAAATTCTGATTGGCGGTATTCATGCCTGGAGGTCAGAGGATAATGAGATCCGTGTCAGTCGTATTTGTCTTGTGCTTCCCACTGCAGAACCCCTAAACTCTAGAAAGTACCACTGTGTTCAGCCAGCTGTTTACTATTCAAGGCTCCCAGAGAGTGGGGCCTTCTTTCCCTATTGGTCTCTTGGTGTCTCAGCTCGTAAAAATGTGGATTGTTTTTGTTGCTGCATTCAGGAAATTTTTATTGAAGCCACAGTAATGAACATGGCAGAGAAAGTTCTTGCTGTCATGGAGTTTTACTATTGAGAGAAACTGACAACAAACAGCAAGGAAACAAAGGCATATGTTCAGGTGGAGAGAAGGGCTATGAAGAAATAAGAGCAAAGGGATAGAGAATATCAAGGAAGGGTAGCTCTTTTAGATCCTGGAGCAGAGAAGGCCTCTCTGAAGAGGTGACATTTGAGCAGAAGCCTGAACAAATGGAGGGAGTGAGGCGTGTCAGGAGCTGGCAGGTAAACATTGCTGGCAGAGGAACCAGCACGTTGAAAGGCCCCTGAGGCGGAGGGAATGAGCTAGCTGTGTTCGTGGAATATCAGGAACCATCATGACTGGATTGGAGGAAGTCAGAGGGAGAGTGGTCACCAGGCTGGGACTAGACCATGTGAGGCCATGGTCAGGAGGTGAGATTGTGTTCTAAGTGTCACAAGGAGTCCCTAGAGAGTTGTGACCAGACAAGTGACATGAGCCAGTGTATATTTTTAAAAGATGACTCTGGCTGCTGGTAGAGAATAAGCCATTGGGGGTAAAAGTGGAAACAGTTGGGAGGCTACTGCAGCAGTCAGGCAGAAGATACTGGCGGCCTGCGTCAAGGTGTTAGCAATGGAGACGGTGAGAAGTAGTTGGATTCTAGATGTGTTTGTAAGTTATTGCCGATGACACTGGCCAATGGATTGGATATGGGGTATGAGAGAAAGCAAGGAATCAAGGATGACTGTATTGAAATAGGACACCTTGCTGATAGAATATGGTACCCTCCCATCTTCTCCTTTCAGCTAGGTTGAATGTAGTGCCTGGTCTGGGACAAGTTAGGACAGTAGCTCCCAAATGTGTTATTTGTCTGTCACCTTCATGATTTTTTTACACGTATATATATACTACCTGTGTTATCATTTACTTTTTTAAAAAATCAATTCACTCATTTTAACCTAAATTTATTTTTTAAAAGATATCATGCTATGTGTGATAAACTGGTGAATTTCTAATATTAAAAATAAGTGTACAACTATTACAAATATTTATTTGTGAAGCACTTGGAATCGTTTCATATACCACAAGTGGCACAAGCCAACATCATATATTGAGATACACAGCACTGGTGAATTGTTATTATCAGATGGGGAATTTAGTATAGATAATTGGCAACTAATTAATAGTCAAAACTCATTTGTTTGTTCTTTAGTGAGAATAGTTTGAATTGCTTAGCATAGTGTTAATCCCAAGTATGATTCCACACCTACTGAAGCATAGCCTCTGGGAGGGTGTCCAGAATCTGCATTGCAACAAGCATGCCCCTGCTTCTCTTGTCCACTAGAATTGAGAACTGCTACTAGAGTAGAAAGGGCAGAATCCAAAAATGTGACCCCCAGCCGCCTGTCCGTTTCAGACTAGTCGTATGAACTTCAGCAGAAGAATAGAGAGTAGAAGTGGATGAGCTCTGGAGTCAGACAGAGTTAGAATCCTGGTTCCACCCCTCACTAACACCATAATCTTACAGAAGTTCCTTAACCTTGTCTGAGCTGAGGTTTCCTGCCTACAAAATAGGGACGATGATGATAATATGATGCATTTAAGTGCTTAGCCCAGAGCAATGCAGTCTGCTCAGTAAGTGTTAGCTATTGCGATCATCATTGCTGTTACCACTCAACATCATAAGACTGGCTTTTCTCATCATAGAAACTTAACAGACATATTGGGAAAATCGAATAAGCTATAACTTATTAATTTATTCTATGAACAATAATTATTCTTCATTATACTCATTAATGTGGAAACACAGAAAGAAGTTATTATTAAGACTAGCAGTAGTATTTACCCTATGGGATTATTGTAAGGATAACATGAACTTGGGTATGTAGTAACGTCACAATATTGGTAATAGTGATAATGACCATTTATTGAATACCAAGTAAGTCACAGTTACTGTACATTTATTTGACCTTTGAAACACATAGGTGAGTTATCCCCGCTATGCAGGTGAGGAAGGTGAGTCTCAGAGGTGAAACCCCTCTCTTAAGATCATATCCAGCCAGAGGTGGCAGAGACAGGATTCTAATCCAGGTCTGTCTGGCTGTAAAGCTCATTGTTCTCTTTCCAGTACATACCACTTCTGTGTGTGTGACTTCAGTTCGTATTAAAGTTCACATTCCCTGAATACATAGCAACCAGGGAGCAGAGTATAGGACAGACAAGGCAGTAGAGAGGGGTGTTGGGGCACAGGATCTTGGGTAGCTGATATGGGATTAAAAATTGGTCATGGATAATCCCTAAAGTAAAGAATTTGCACCTGGATAATTAAGAACCAATTGGCCAACTTTCCCAGGCCCCACTGGAAGCTTCTGAGAGCTGCCACCCTGAGGACAGTCGGCTTCACATGATTACGAGAAAGGGCATGAGTGTGTGAGCCAATTGGAAATCTATTCTCCAGATGGATTTTGTATTCAATTCAATGTGGGTGTTTTTCTTCATGCCTTTTAATGGTACTGAAATTGATTAAATTCAGAATGAGCCAGGCAGGCCAGACTTTAAAGGGCAAATCACATTGGGAAATTGAGTAAATTTCCTTGGTGAGAACATGCCCCTGGAGCTGTCTATAAAATAGGGCCTGCTTACAATAACTCCAGACAATCTCCTGTATCCATCCACATTAAAAATCGGGCAGTAACTCCCTTTACCTCTCAGTTCTCTTGTTTTTATGCAGACAGCCAGCACTTCTAGCAAATTCCATTTCTCCCGTAAAAAACTTGAAAGGTTGTTTTTGATCAAAGAAAAGTTGAATAAGTTTCCTGGGGGGAAATGTTCAGACTAGGAAAAACCTATAGAATACCAACTTTAGGAAAGTGGTAATCCATTCTAACCGTGTTGAGACTAATTCAGTAGATCACCTCGACTTCTCTGGAAAAGGATTTGTTTCCTGAGGTCTGTTAGAATTCCAGGGATGCGTGTATGGGATACCTTTGGAGTGTGTCCCAGAGCGTTGTTTTCACAGACTATATGTCCATCCGTCAACCTACGGTATGTAAAGTTCCCTTCTATTCAAAATTGGTGACTGGGCCACTTCTTGCCTAATTTCTTGGTGTTCTGAGTACTAAGGATTGGAGTAGGACAACAGCAGGTCAGTGATTTTCAGAAAAGGACTCCTGGATCTGGAGAGCGAGGTCTGTTGGGTAGCACCCAGCTCTAGGGGAGAAATTATTGTTTTCTAGGGTGTTCCTTGACCTCATTGCCATCTGACTATTTCGATGGCCCAGTTAGTATGATGTGGAAGAACTTCCCCCAACACGTACACACACACACATGCATATACCACCAGCCCAGGTTCATGCCGCATGTAGCCCGATGATGATAATGCCTCGATGGACAAGCAAAGGATTTCTAGAAGTGTCCAGGAAAACCTAAACTTGGTTTTGTCTCCTCTGTTTCATGTCTTGGCTTGCACAGCTTTTGTTTTTCCTCTCTTGGACTCATTCTTGGAGTTATACTGTTGTCCTTTTTGCATTGATACAGGAAGAAAGGAATTGGTTAGATCAGGCCATTTATATCTTTATTGAACCTTTATATCCTCACAAAAGATGGAAAATCTGAGGACCAGAGCTTAAATGATTCATCTACTCTCATAGGCTTTATATCTGTTGGAATTTGAAAGGTCATTTTTTTACTATACCACACTGCACCTTAGCAAGTCTGCCCACCCTTCAGTCACCAATCTGCCTATCCATGCATCCAAAATGAAAAATGCCACAAAATGAAAAGTTGCATGCTCCCACTTAATGTCCTACACTATAGTAGACAGTGAAAGACAAAGTACTGAATAAAATAAGATATACGTGGACCATTGCCTTCATGAATGACTATCTAGTTTGGTAGACAGACATTTTTGGCAGGATCATACTAATAAGTATAAACTTGCAATTGTGTCCCATATGCTGAAGGAGAGGTTGATGGTGCTATATCCAAGTGTGCAGTGGAGTATTAACCTAGGACGAGACGTCAGGGAGGCCTTTTTGAGGAATTGACACTTGAGGGGAGACCTGATTTTTTGGAGTTACTTGATCCAAGGGGCTTCCAGATGAAACCCACAGAATGTGCAAAACCTGGAAAGAAAGTGGGTCAGTTGGACTCTCTGAATTGGGATGCTGCTATTCAGAGGAGTGACATGAGATGAGGCTGGAGAGGCAGGCTGGGGCCAGACCATGCACGGTTTGTGGGCCATGGTAAGGATTTGGGTTTTCCCCCAGAGAGGAGTGGGGTGCTATTGAGAAATTTTAAAAAAAGAGGTGACATGGGTGATGTCAAGATCACGGGGGCTCCCATGTGGAGGACAGATTGGAGGGAGGCAGAGGAGGTGTGAGGAAACTGGTTAGGAGGTCATTGCTGCAGTCCTGGGAAGAGACGATGGAGGCCAGGACCAGGATGGAGGTGGTAAAGACAGACCCAGACAAAGTTGAGAGACCTTAGAGGGTAAAATCGAAGGACTTAAATTTGGATATGAGGGGTGGTAGGAAACAGGGGGAGTGCTAAGGGTTACACTCATGGTTTTATTGTAATTCTCACCCTCTGCCACCACCTACACACCTCTTTTTTTTTTTTTTAGAACGTGGAAAAAGCCAGAGAAAGCATGTCAGATGAGGTACCGTGAGGTACCAGAAGCTACAGAGCATGGCAGTGACGGTTATGCTAAAATCCATATCTGTCTACCTGGCCCATTAACCACCTCCTCTTAGACAAGAAAATAATTTGATCAAACCTTATAGTATGCTGTTCTTTTAAGCCCTTTGCAGTAAGACAGTTTCTGGATTTAGCCTGCCTCCCTCCTCTCGGAGTTCATACGCTAGGCATGATAGTGCAAACCTCAACAATCTGCCGGGCATCCTCCTCCCACTTCTAGGTTTGCCCTAAGACTCTCCAGGTTGACCAAGTGTCAACCTACCTCTCCAGTCTTCTCATGTTCTCCATAAAACTTTGAGAAAATGGGTTTCTGTGACCCTAGCCCTTTGCTTTCTCTAAAAGGAGACAAGGCTTCAAAAGTAGAAATGAAGTTAAGAGAATGACACATTTCTAACTTGGCAGGCCAACTTGGGTATTTGGTGTGAGCATTGCAAACATTCATTATATAACAACTCCTTGGGCTGCCCTGTGCGTTAACCTCAACCTTGAGGCTGAGGGAGGAAGATAAGCCAGTTCAAGCCTTAGCTGCAAGATGGTGGATGTCAGGCCTAGGAGCCACTGGTCCAGCAACAACTCACTGCAAGTCAAATTAAGGGAATAATGCAAGCCTAGTAGATATTTAATGAGAGATTATTTGTGGAGATTATAAGGATACAGAAATTGCAAATAAATCCCTGACCTTTTCTGAGCCTTGGCTCAGTGAAAGAGCTGAATCACCTGCTTGAGGGGATTAAGGACAGCCGTTTCCATCTGGCGGGCCGCTCAGACTTTTTCTGTCATTAGCAGACTCGGCTCTGTGGTGCTGGTGTTCTAAACCTTTTAGTGGGAACTCACTTTTCAGAGTAGGAGATCTCAGTTAACTTAGATTATGTCCCTGCTGGGCAGAGATCAGGACTAATGATCTGATTATGTATGCACTATAGTCCCTATCACATTAATGGTACTTGGTACATGTTAAATAATAAAGCAGTTGTTAATCATTAGTAGCCTAATCGTGCCATCAGCAGGGTCAACTGGAGTCAGTTGATGAGAGTAGAAGTCAAACCTGTGTGTGTGTGAGTGTGTGAATGCGTGCGTGTAACAGACTGAGATGGAGAGAGACAGACAGATGTAGGGAAGTACAGCGGCGGCAGCAGGCAATGTAATATCGTACACTGGTTCCAGTTTAGAGATTCAAAACAATGATATTTAAGCTGTATTTCATGAGTTCCTTGTTGGGAACTATTGTTTAATATGAATTTCATTTCTTAACACAGTTTTATCTGTTTCTAAAACTGTAGTAATTATCTTCAGTATGCAACTCGAATACATTAGAAGCTAACAGAGTTGCCTTGAACTCTTAGTGTCTAACTTTGCAATATGTAAATGTTATATGTGTTTGAACCTAGACAACTAATATATACTAATAAATACTGTGTTTTATGTGTAATGTTTAAGGCCTTTATGGGTAACATCTGTGTAAGATTTATTTCAAGAAAAGGGGTTCGCTGGTTTAAAACCAATCAGAGAACTTCTAATGTTGAGAAAACCAAAAGAGGAACATTTACACAGAGGATTTGCGGGGAGGGGGGAGTTTCCTTTGTCATTTTCCAAAAGAAGTAATTGTAATTAACATAGGTTTACTGGAATTTAATTTTTTCTGGATATGCTTGGAAGGTTCCATTTTATTCTTTTCCATTAGCTGTTACTTACCTAGAAAAGGATCTGGCTTCCCACAGGCCCACAAGAAAAAGTTCAAGGACTAATCTGCCTTTGCAGGGAGATGTCTAGCTCTGTCCTTATTTATTCTGCTAGTTAGGCTGATGGCTTTATGAGCATGTATCTTCTAGCCACTGAGGTCGTCACTGTCAGCTGCCAGGTTATTTCCAGTTTTTCAAAACTTTTATCAATGTTTGTAGGATAAGAAAGCAAAACAGTCTTTGTCCAGGATGGAAGTTCATCAATGTCTAGAATAAGACCATGTTCATAAACCTATTTTTAAAACATGCAAGCTCAGAATCAGTGTCAGCAGCTCCCCGGAGCACTGTGCAAAATGGCAGTTCTTTCTCTCCCAAACTTCCTTGACTATCATCCCTATGAAAGAATCCTCTTGCGCACCTCTCAAAAGAAGAACCAAAAGGTTTCAAGTGACTATTGAATCAGAGTTATAAACCTTTTGGAAACCTCCTTAAGTATAAAAAATAATTTCCCCTCTGACAAATACTTTCCAGTAGGCTCTATTCTGACTACTGTACAAAGGAATGAAAATCCTCCTCTGCACATGAAAAGATGCCCAACATCATTAGTCATTAGGGAAATGCAAATCAAAACCACGATGAGATACTATTTCACACCCACTAAAATGGCTATAATAAAGACGACGGTAACAAACGTTGGCAAGGGTATGGAGAAACTGGAATTTTCATACCTTGCTGATGGGAATGTAAAACGGTGCAGCACTGTAGAAAGCAGTTTGGCAGTTCCTCAGAAAGTAAAGCATCGAGTTACCGTATAACTCAGCAATTTCACTCCTAGGCATATGCTGAATAGACATGAAAATGTATGTTGACACAAAGACTTGTACACACATGTTCCTAGCAGCATTATTCATAATAGCCAAAAAGTGGAAACAACAACTGATGAATGAATAAATAAAATGTTGTGTATCCAAACAATGGAATATTATTTACTCAAAAAAGGAATGAACTATTGATGCTACAATATAGATGAATCTTGAAAACATTACACTAAATGAAAAGCTAGACACAAAAGACCACGCATTGTGTGATTCCATTTATATGAAATGTCCAGAATAGGCAAATCTGTAGAGAATGGAAGGTAGACTGATGGTTTCTAGGAGCTGGGGAAAGGGTCTGGGAAGTAGGGAGTAGCCACTAATGTATATGAGGTTTTTTGTGGGAGGTAATGAAAATATTATGGAATTAGGTAGTGGTGATTGACTCATAACTTTGTAAATTTACTAGAAATTAATGAATTGTAAGCTTTAAATGAGTGAACTTTGTGTGAATTATATCTCAATAAAACTGGTATTAAAAAAATGTTCCCCTAGATTCCAACAGGTATTTGGCCTGTGTATTATAGTTTGTTATTAAATTTGGGAAACGTTCATGGCATGAGTTAACTGACTTTCGTTTGGAAGAATGATTTCTATCTGACTCACAGCTTCGAGTCAGAAAGCCTGATACAACACAATTTGCAGACTAAATACTTGGTTCATATACTGGAAAAAGCAAGGGATTGGGTTAGTAGGCACCTTACAGCTTTAAGGGAACAAGAGCAATGGTTTGTATAACAGGTGGTCTCCAGGGAGAAAAACATTGTTTTCCTCCTTTTCTGGTATAGTCATGCATTACTTAACGATGGGGATATGGTCTGAGAAAAGCTTCATCAGCCAATTTCTTTGTTGTATGAACCTCATAGAGTGACCTTATGTAAACCTAGATGGTATAGCCTACTACACACATAGGCTATATCGTACTAATCTTAGGGGACCACTGTCATATATGCAGTTCGTCATTGACAGAAAGTCATTATGCAGCAGATGACTGTACTTTACTTGCTATCCTGGAGGTGTGTGTTTTATAATAAGTATCACGAAGCGATAAGTATGCATGTAAGAACAAGAGCTGTTTCCCCTTGGGAAGAGAAATTTGCATTCTTTTTGAGTTTGATTTGGGGAATTCTCGGTGATTTTTTTTAAGGATTTTTATCTTCATTGCATCTACGTTCATCCATTTACATTAAAAATTGGAGAAAGACTCCATTTGGATTAGATCCAAGATGAGTTCAGGTTCTGCTCAGTTCTCATATTTTACAAGTTTATTTCTTGCCCTGGGGTGATGACAAATCATTTATAAATACTCACCTTCCTACTTTCTACCATTCACTTCTCCACTATGAACATGTGTTTGTTGAATGTCTTGTCCTGATGTCCTAAGGAGGTCAAAGATGAACCCATTCTTAAAGATTACTGCACACATCTTATCACTAGGTAACCAAAGTATGGGGATGAATTTTGATGGGTTTCCAGCCCCGTTGCCAGGTTGGAAATTGGTTCTGTGCTGTGGAAAAAGTTGCTGCTGTTGATCATTTATTTTCTGAGTGACGTTAGTGGATTTTGGAGCAGATGGAAAACTGTCACCACCTGTTGATTTACCACATAGAGGATGGCTCTGCTGCCTTAGTGTCTCTTCCTCAGGTAGCTTCTTTGTTCTTGGCTGTTTTAATTTTCCTTTAGGTCACTTTTCCTCTTTCCTAGTCCCCTGAGCAGGATTTTACTCCTCTCTTTATCTCCGGGTCACGTTTAAGGCGGTTGGGTGGTGTGGGCTCTGGAGTGAGTCTCCCACATATTAGCTCCACAACTTTGGTCAAGATATTTAGCTTTGCCAAATCTCAGTTTCTTCGTCTGTAATATGGGGCTAATGATAGTATCATCCTGGAGAACTGGCTAGGTTAAATGTGATAATCTTTGTAAAGCACTTACCCAACAGGTATTGAGCACTTCATTATGCTTTTCAAGGAGATCAGCAAGCAGTTGGTCCTACAGCTCCTGATAATAACAAAACAATTTAAAGGATGCGTAGTTCTTCCTTTGGTAAAGTGTTCCTACTCTATGCTGCAGTTTCTTCACCCATAAATAGAGGATACTTTGCAGAGTTACTATGAGAATTAAATGAGATAATATATGCAAAGCACTTAGAACTGTACCTGGCATATAGTGAGCTCTCAACGAATGCCAGCTAATTTTTTAAATTAGTCCTGTACCTTTAGTGGGAAAATCAGCGGGATATGTGGCCATACCATGGGACTGATTCATCCTGAGTTGGTCAAGCCTTGTCCCAATGTTGTTCTGCGCCACCAGCACCTTGACTGCCGTTTTCTTTCTCTTTCAGCTGCACAGTTGGACAGCATTGGCTTCAGCATAATCAGGAAATGCATCCACGCCGTGGAAACCAGAGGTAAAGTAGTTCAACAGATGGCATTGTTCTCAGCAAAGGTCATGCATCTGGTGCCACGTCAGACCTGCTACCTGCTGTTTCCCGACTTTAAGTGACTCATTAACTCCTCAAGTGCCACTGCTGGTGTGTTTCCACTAGTCCTATTGCTCCGAAGCAGGGGCGCTCAACCAGTTTGCTGTCATCAACCTCTATGGCTAATTGGAGGAATGTTTTAAATACATACACATCAAATACATAGGATTATAGGGAATCCAGTTACTGAAATTCAGTTAAAATATTGAAAAACATAGTTACGATATAATAATATATGTGTTTCTTTGTTAACACTTTTAAATAACAAATTATAGCAGTAGGTATGATAAGTAGCATAATTTGGAAATAGTGATATTTCAAGATGTCTGTAATTGTAATGTGTTACAAAAATATCTGTGATTTCTAACAAAGTTACAGGTACTGCTAATACTACTGTGATTTGTTGCTTATATTATAATGGAAGGAAATGCTTAATTCTCAGTTGTAGGTTAGTAAAAATAAAGATGTAATTGTTTTCTTATCTGAGTTCGTAGACACCATGAATTCTCCAGTGGTTCTCTTGGGGTCTGCAGACCCCAGGTTAAGTACCCTGCTCTGGGGAGAGCTGGTCCCTGGGGGACCATCGGGGAAGAGAGAAGGGGTCGGGCCCCTGGTTTCCTGCAGTGGTGCTGAGGTCAGGCCCTGCCGGCCACAGGTTGGCTTTTCCTGGGTCCATAGGCCGGGGCTTTGGGATCAGGGAAGCTGGTTCATCCCAGTGATCTGTATCCCCTCCTCAGAGGCGGCCACAAAGGAGATGCCTCATTTCCGCACCTTGGAGCTTTGAGTGCCTTGGTCTGTTGTACCCCTCAGAAAAGCCGATAACTGTCTTTCCACTGGATTTGCTTTGAATCATTGTCGAAGATGTGAATCTAATTTATTCTACAGCCTCTTGACCCACCAACGCTTTTTATTTGTTTGAAAGAATTCTGTCTTTTAAAGCAGGATCCATAACTGTTACCAATTGAGAAATATGAGCATCTTTATAAAGATTATGAAGCACTGAGTAGAGGGGGAGAGGAAAAAAACCTACTGTGTGAGCCTCCTATGTATTCAGTGGAAAAGTATTCTTTCCAAAGTAATTATTTTAATTTGTGCTAACATTTTTTAAATGTTTGCTTATTTCTGCTACACTTTCCTTCAATAAAGAGTTAAGGCAGCTTGCAAAGACGTGTAAAATATAGCCATACAATATAAAGTAGAAGTAGATGAGATTTCTGGGAATTGATCTTGAAAAAATAAGGACATGGGTCAGGTTGAGCCATAAGGATGTTTACATAAAGGTGTTGTTAAGGTGAAAAATCAGAAATGGGCCAAATGTCTCAAAAAATTGGTTAAATCAACAGTAGTACATCCATGCAGTAAAAAACTATGAATCACTAAAAATGCAGTGGAAATGCATTTATTGACATCCTAGATTTTCATGGTACATATTAAGTGAGAAATGTAAATTATATAACAGCTCATACTGGTAGGACCCCATTCTGGGATGGCAGGGAGAGGGAAGCGCCGTATCTGCACAGGTCGCAATGTTGTCAGTGGCTCTCTCTGCTGTTTTTACAGCCTTCCTTTGATTTATCTATTTTCTATAACTGCAGTTCCTAATTTTTTCAAGTATGGATTATTAAGGTAATTGTTCAACAGACATTTTAATTTGCTTTTCATTTTTAAAAGAAAAGAATGAGAAATAAGAGGCACTGAGTTAACAAAGGTAGAGGCATGAAAATAGTGCCAAAAGTGAGTTCAGGACAAAAATCCTTTCCCCTCCATGATGAAGTTCTTAGACTTGCCTGAGGTGGGCCACCTGTTTTGTCTCTCAGTTTTCAGCAGCCAAAACCAGGAGGGAAACCTAATCATTTAAAACCCTTCACAAATCCGTGTGATAAATGCAAACCAGTAGCTCAGAATGACACCTTTTTCTGATGTAAAACAAGAAGCTATCCACAGTCAGTGGCAGAGGAAGAAGGTCACCAGTTGGTTTGGTCTCTTAGCCTCCGCCTCTTTGTCCCCCTCCTCCTCTAAAACGAGGACGAAAATGACGTGTTTCAACTTCTAAGAAAGTTTTCATTTAGCACAAAGAGGAAATAGGACAGTGTGAGTTAAATGCCATTTTAGCATAAATACTTGAAGGAAGTGGATATTTCCCTGCTGCAGTGCACATATGTACACACATATTTGTGGTGACCAGAGGTGAACAGACGTCCCATACTCTCTGGGATTTGTTAATCATCATCCAACAAGAGCCAGGATTGTGTCAAGTTCCAGGAAAGCACAAGGACAAAAGAAGTAGACACTTCAGAAAGGACAAGCCTTTTGGGCTGCCTCATTCCTAAATAATGGTTCTGTCACTGAGTAACCCGGAGCCCATCCTTTAGTTTTGGACCAGGGGCTTCTAGCCCCTGAAACGTGCAGGATGATGTATGTGCTTTTACAGGTCCTTTTTAGCTGTAAAATCCTATCATTCTAGACTACTTCCTTTTATTCACAGTTCTACTTCTATATAGGTCTTGTTGAAGACGCTCCAGAACCAGCCTTTTCCCAAATTTCTTCTAGGAAATTTTGTTTTGGCCCCAAAGTATAATTGTTTTGGCCCTGATGGAGTATAACTCAGTGCTTTATTCATTCTATCTTGTATCATGTACTGATCTAGGTGCTGGGGGATACAATGGTGAAGAAGACAGGATCACTGTACTTAGAGTTTATGTTGTGGTTATGGGGAGAAAGACAAACAAGAAACCAAATAAGGAAGATAATTTCAGATATTGTTAACTGCTGTAAAGAAAAGAAAACAGGGTAAGGGACTGGCCAATAGTGGTGGTCATGGGATGCCTTAGACTGAAGAAGTTGCACTTAAACTGAGACCTGAATGATGAAAAGATCTGGGAGAAGAGTATTCCAGGTGGAGGAAACAGCTTTGCAAAGGCTGTGATCTGGGGGCATGAGGTTGATGTGTTGGAGTAACGAGAAGGCCAATGCGACTGGAGCAGCGTGAAGGTGGTTGATGATGCAGTCGACAGTGGGCCTGTGTTCAGTAGTGTAGGGCCTTGTAGGCCACATAAGTTTAGATAGTGGTCTAAATACAATGGGAAGCCATTGGAAGCTTTTAAGAAAAAGAGATGATTTGAACTGATTTACACTTTAAGAAGTTCACTTTGGCTACTGGTTGGACAGTGGACATCAAGGGAATAAGAAAGGAAGCAAGAAACCAATTAGTTGAGAGGTGTCAGATATGATGGAGGTAGGGCTAGCAGGAGAGAAGTCATTTCATATCACTTGGTCTACATTGTCCTCTTTGGTAAATGGTATGGTGGTGATCTAATCCTTGCGCTTAAATGTGCAATGTACTTAGGTGGGTTAGATTTCGGTTCTTTGGGTGGTTGAAGGTAAACCTCTTCTAGTCCAGTTGCACATTTCCTTGGGTTGAATAAAGGTAGTCCTCCTTTTTCTTTATAAAGAAGATTTACATTACAAATAAATAGACTTTCTAATTTCTCAGTCTTGGCTAACATTCTCCAAAATTAAAAATACCCCTATACCTTGATATTTTCATTCTGTATGTGAAAATAGAAACTGTAAAATATTTATCCTTTTCTGTAGTATGAAATTTTTGTCATGTCAGTTTTGGCTTTTTAAGTTAAAAAGCTGGCTAAATATGACATATTTAAAAGTATATATTGTGTGTCTTTTGAAACTCTTCAGTTGCTGCCTTTGGCAGGAGAAGAGGAAGGTTTCTGTCCCCTCTAATGACTGAACTAACATGAGGGCTGAACTGGGCAGCACATCCGTGAAATCCTAGACAGCTGTCCCAAATCCCACTCCTTCGCTAAGAGCAGAGCTGAGTGACAGGGGACTTTAATTAGAGCGGCTTTTAGAAGGACCGAGAAAATGAAAACAGTACGTTTGGCTGGGTAGACTTGACTTGTGTTCTGATGTGCCTCTAATTAAATCATCACTGTTTCTCTTCTCAGGGATCAATGAGCAAGGCCTCTACCGGATTGTGGGGGTCAATTCCAGAGTGCAGAAGCTGCTGAGTGTGCTGATGGGTGAGTGCAGCAGTGGCTTTTGCCAAGCAGGTCCCAGGCGCGGGGTACCTCTGAAAAGTCACCAAGTCTCTAAATATGGTCGGCCTCTTGGGAAGGAATTGGGGTGTCCAAGAGGTAACTCCCAGAAATCAGCTGCCTTACTCACCAGTTGTCATGGCTGTGGGCATTACTGGAAGAGGTCCTGAGTGGGACTGGACAAAATGAAAAAATGGCAAGTCTAATGCACCACACCCTCTCTGTGGACTCAGCCACTGCCAGTCCAAGTGACACTCAGTCACTCCTGTGACCACCAGACCTCACTCTGTCTTTAGTAGCTCATGACTCCCTCTGTCCTCTTTGACAGGCATTTAGTGGGGCACACCCGTGCCCAAGGAAGGGCATCCTTCTAGCTTGCCGAAGACCTCAGCTCTCATGTTCCCTGTTACTGAGGTGTCATGAGACTTCCAGATAAAATGTATACAGGCAGATAATTCTTCTGATCCTCTTTGCTTCTAGAGTTCAATCTAGTCTCTGTTATTTTAGCAGCTGAATCTCCTTTGCAGCTGGCTGATATAAATACAAAACCACTACCTCTAAATGTGCAGCATTCGAATCAAAAACCTATGAACCAATGAGCCAAATTTGCCTAGGCTGCAGATTTCCTGTATTTTTAGAAATGAATGCAGCCAGCCTTAGTCACATGGATCTAAATGGCAAACAGATCAGATTTCACAGATCAGTGGCTGTCATTCATTCCCACTGAAGCCCAGCCATGCACTTGTAGAGATAGACTATTGCTTGGGGTCCCTGCTCAGTGTTCTGGGAAGGGACAATTCTCTTGTTAGTATTTATCACTTCTTTTGTCATCCCAGTTTCTGAAGATAGTTTTCATATGTGAAGAAATCTCCTGTCTCATGTTGACTAGAACAACTCTCTTCATCTCTTTTCAAGACAGCGACTCACCTCTTGTAGGGAAAATTCTATTGTATCGCTAGTCACAGTGAGATCTTTTATTTGAAACTATGATTAATTTGTGAGATACTCTGGCATTGAGAATCTATTTTTTGGTTCAGATTTGGGGTATGGTGTGTTTTTTTAAAAAAAATTAAACTTTTTATTTTGAGATAATTGTAGGTTCACACGCAGTTATAAAAAATAATATAGGGAGATCCCATGTACCTTTACCCACTCTCCTCCAATAGTAACATCTTGCTAGCCTATAGTACATTATCACAACCAGGATATTGATCCAGTCAAGATGCAAAACAGGTCCATCACCACAGCAATCCCTTGTGTGCCCACTTATGGCTACACCCATCTGCCTCTCCTTTCATCTCACTCCCACCCTTAACCCCTGGCAACCACTGATCTGTTCTCTATTTCTGTAATTTTGTCATTTCAAGATTATTATATAAATGGAATCATACAATATGTAACCTTTTCGGATTGGCTTTTTTTCAGTCAACATAATTCCTTTGAGATTTACTCAGGTTGTTGTGTGTATCAGTGGTTTGTTCTTTTTGCTGCTGAGTAGTAGTCCATTGTATAGATATACCACAGTTCGCTTAATCATTCACCCAATGAAGGACATCTGGGTTGTTTCCAGTCTTGGGAAATTATGAATAAAGCTGCTATAAACATTCATGTACAGGTTTTTGTATGAATGTTAATTTGTTTCTGTGGGATAAATACCCATGAGTACAATTTCTGGGTTGTATGGTGATGTGGTTAATTTTTGAAAAATTCTAATGTAAGGAAGAATTAAGCATCTAACAGGTAACAATCCTCAACCTTTTACTTCTGATCAGAGCTGTAAACATTTGTGGAGTATCTGCTTTCTGAAACAGATTGCCAGGTGCTAGAGATGAAACTTTAGAAAGAGTCGTTCCTTGTCAGCAAAGTGTCCAGGTGGGAGGAAGATATGCATGCATATGAAAGCTGTAATGTCAGATATGGTACTGGTGCCTAATATGACCTAGATCTGGAAGACTGAGTCGTGAAGGAGAGAATAGAAGAATAATTCAGATTCAGGAAATACTATGAGCAGTGGCATGGGGGGAAGAAATCAGAGTTTCTGGTGGCTATAACAGAGAGTATCAGTTTTTTAAGTATTATTATTACTTTAATATTTGAAAGTACTTGAAGCTTGGACAGGAGATTTAAAGCTGAAAAGCTGAGATGGCCCCTTTTGTTGAGGAACTCGAATACCCTGCTAAGGAGTTTGGAGTTTCTGCTCTGTAGGAAGTAAGATGCTATTAAAAATTTCTAAGTAGTAGAGTAGTATGTGTTAGGACTCTTTTGCACACAAAATGTGTAGAAGACAATGCAGAATAGTAAAAGGAAAAATAAAAGCCATTCGTTTGCTCACATAACTGGTAAGTCCAAGATGGCAGAAGCATGGCAGGGGCTAGTTGCTCCACTGACATCTTTACGTTTGTTGGAGCCTGTCCCACTCCTTTCTTCTAGCTTCTCATTGTCCGTGACCTGTGCTTGCCTTGGCATCGGCAGTATTCCAAACCATGGGATTGTCCCAGGTAGTGCAACCTCAGCGGTCCTTCAAGCTTGCATCACTGGGAAGAGTGTCTTTCTTGACAGTTTCACAGAAAGTCCAAGGGTGGTCTTTGATTGGTCAATGTGGGGCCATTCACGTGATTCATTTCACCATCTCATGCCAATCACATGACCTACAGCAGATGAATCCGGAGGGCCTGAATCCTCTGCCTGTCTCTGGTGATCCTGTGCCACCTCAGTGAGGGTGGTGGAGGAGTAGGGTGGGGAGGGGGGTTATTCCATAGAACCCTAGGGACTGAGCAGGATTAGTAATAGAATGATGGAGGATTGCTTTCCTGAAATAATGGCTTCTGGGTGATAAAAAAAAAAATGTCCAACACAGGTGTAACTAGATCAGATGCTAGTTTTAGGAGGATAATGCTGGCAGCAATGTAGAGCATGTATTTGATCAGAGAAAGACATGGAAGATGAAGACAGTTGCAACAGATGAGGCAGAGCATACCCTATCAATCAAGGGCTGAACCAAATAGCTGCTCTGAGTCAGGAAAAAAGGACAGGCTTAAAATGATGGGAGAGAGAATCAACAGGACTTTGTAACAACTGGATACAGGGTGGTAGAAGGGGCAGAGAGATTAAAAAATGACACATTATTATGTAAGGTGACACTAATGAGAAAAAAATGACATTTTAGACAGCTTTGCTAATCTAAAAAAGAACACCTTAGCTCAGCCCTGCTAAGCAAAGAGTGGCATGAAAAGATCTTGTTTTTATCACTCCTCTTAGTGGCCCTCGAACAACATATTTGTCCTGTTCTCTTCTTCGGTTTTCCTAGGGTCAGACAAAATAATCATGAACATCTGAGAAATGGCATGAAAAACTAATAACTAGCAGCTGAAAGTCACAAGGCCAGCTGCCTCTGCCAAGAGGACATTACAGATAAACCAAATCCAAACTGAGGCTCAGCCTGGGCCAAGAGCTGACTGCAGTGTGAGATCTAATTGAAAGTGGAGCATGGTACCTGGGATTCTCGCTACCTGTTAAGTTAAACAGTTTGGATCTTGGAATTGAGGAATCACCCATTAGACCAGGGAAACTCCAGACCTGAAAGCGGAGCCCTGTCTTCCTTCCCTTTTGTGAACATACTCTCATCTTCATCAGTTCTTGGTACTGGTACTAGACTGGATTAGCCAAAAGTGTAAAATAAACATGGCTCCTATACTCCAGCACCTCTCCCTGCCATGGCTGGGCTGAGGGTGAACCATTCATTCATGATTCCTTCATTCTACTTTCATTGGATGCCCTGTTATGTGCTAGGCACTGGGTAAGATTGAGATTATTTGTCAGTCTCTCAAAAGTGGAATAGTGTGCTTTTATGATTGAAAGTATGCATTAGAATTAAGTAAAACCAGGGACATCCTTGGATCACTTTGAATTTACTTTGGGTAAACTCAATACATTGGGGGCTTTTAGTGGGAAGGGGACTATAAGAGCCAGTGCTTTGAGAATGTCTTCTTTTTACTGACTAGGATTCCTGGAGCAAGCTTCCTAGGACTTCTCATAGCAAGTGCTGTGTGGCCTCGTGCTCATGCCGTACCAAGAGCTACCCTTGATCCCTTCCTCCTAGCAACAGGGGTCATTAGTCTCTGAAGAGTGAGCAGGACTCTGGGAGACTTGCAGATTCCTAGAAATAGTGTCTTCCATGTGTGTACTGTTTGGATCTTTTCTCCCTGAATGTTAAGTGAAGATAAATCTTTCCAAATTTTAGCTCAACATTTTTTTAATATAAATCAGCTATATGCTTTTTCAGTACATGTCTGTCTCTCTTGTCACATATGTTTTAAATAACTTTTTCTAGTTAAAAGTTATGAGTGGTCACAGTAGCAAATTTGGAGAAATACAAAAAGTAGAAAGAAGAAAATAAAAGTCTTGCAGACCGGAGATAACCTTTACTGACCATTTTCATACCACTGTCACCTTTTAAATATAATATTCTGTAATATAACATAATAAAAAATATTTACAAAATTGGAATCACACTATGCATGTGTACTGCTTTTTAACAGGGTTTTTTCATGTAACAGTACAGAGTATTCTCTGTTACTCAAGTTCTTCTAGAGAGTGATGTTTTTGGGCCGTGTATTGTGTACATGTACTACACAATCAGTCCCCTATTCTCAGATACGTAGACTGATTGCAATTCATCGTTCTAGAAAGCACTCAGGTGAACATCCCCACAGGGACGGGATAGCAGAGGTTAAGAGCATGTATTTTAGCGTTAGACATGTTACAGTTCCACTGCTTATCTTTTAGATTTTACACAAATTATTTAAACCCATCTAGGCTTCTATCTCGTCATCTGTAATAATAGCCCTGTCTCCACAATAATGTGAGGATTAAATGAAAAGATGCGTGTAGATTGGTGAGTTCAGAGCCTTCACATGTTAGTCAATAAATGTTAGCTGTTGTTATTTTGAATTTTTATATGCATATTTAATTATGTCCTTAGATGTTGAATTGCTGGGTCAAGGTATATACATGTTTTCAAGGCCCTTAATTGATATCCCCAAATTTGCTATCAGCAAAGTCTGAGAGTGTCATTTACCTCACATCTTTGCCATACTCTGTATTATCTTTTTGCATGTAAATTAAGACATTTTAAAAAATGTATCTCCTTTTTATTTAACTTTGCGTTTCTGTAATTCTGGGTGAGACTGGACATTTTTCCTATGTTTCTTGCTGGTTTCTGTTTCTTCTTTTGTGAACTGCCTGTTTTCGTTTGTAGCCTGTTTATTTATCTATTTATTTATTCGTTTATTTTGTGAGGAAGACTGGCCCTGAGCTAACATCTGTTGCCAATCTTCCTCTTTTTGTTTGAGGAAGACTATCGCTGAGCTAACATCTGTGCTCTGCGCCAATCTTCCTCTATTTTATATGGACCACTGCCACAGCATGGCTTGATGAGTGGTGCTAGGTCCGCACCCGGGATCTGAACCTGTGAACCCCGGGCCACTGAAGCAGAGCATGCTAACTTAACCACTATGCCACCAGGCTGGCCCCATCTTAGCCTATTTTTTTATTGGTATGTTCATCTTTTGATTGTAAGACCTTTTTAGATATGAAGCCTATGTTACCAGTATTTTCTTCTAGATTATCATTTATCTTGAACTTTATTCTTGGCACTTTTGTTTTTGTTTTATTTTATAAATATTTTAAATTTTTATCAAGTCCATTGTTTTGTGAAATCCGTCTTTTTCTTAGATGGATTATGCCTTAAAAGAACTTTCTCATTCCAGGATTACAAAAACTTTGTTTTCCTTAAAATTCATCTGGAATATATTTATTAAAAATGGAAACTAACTCTCCTTTTCTTCAAATACTTATCTGATTGACCAATAACCATATAATGGGAAATTTTCTGCCTTTCCACTAGTTCTAAATATCACCATACAGTAATTCTTTTATATGTATTGGGGTCTGATGAAGGATTTTTTTACACATACTTATCTAAGGGAAAACAAATTCTTCTTTGTTTGTTATTCTGCAATTCTTAATCCTTAAAAAAATAGATTGTCTTCATTTTTCACCTTTTTAATGTTTGTTTTTCTCCTGATTCTTTGCATTCTAGCAAAAATTCTCAAACTTGTACCCCATATCCATGTCATTCATTTAAGTTTCTTTCGGGTTGATTTTTTTTTTTGCTGTTAATAATGCAAATTTTAGTTTTGTAATTGAATTTTCAATGTCTTTACCAACTTATTTAGTTGTTTTCATTTCTGCCTTTCAGCTATCACTGTATTATTTCAGTCTGTTTCTTTTCTTACTTTCATGTCTTATTTCACAGCATCTGTATTTTTCTGAATTTTATTTGTAGTACAGAACAGGTGCTTTCTGACATTTTTTAGCCTGTTTTGCTACCTGTATTTTATGCCAAAAAGTGTTTTATCAGCTTTTTAATCTTCTGTTTAATAATACCTGAACACAGAGAAGTTTATAAATCTTTGCCATTAAACTTACTATGGATAGATTCTCCTTGTTCTGTTCCTATTTTCCTGAGTGCTGTTAGAATCAGCCTTTCATATGAAATTGGAAGGATGATGTGCACGATTCCATCCAACTTCCTGGCCTTCTTAAATCTTTCATCTAGTGTGAACCTAGGAGCCTCGATTGACTTCGCCTGGTTCTGCTGTTGGTCATGGTTCTGGGAGGAGTGGCGTTTATTCCTGGGTGACCTGAAGTGTGCGGTGGTTCTTCCCTTGTCACTCTCATGTTTCTTCTAGGACGTTCCCCTTCTGAATTCACTTCCATTGATATAAAGGGACACCCCTCCACTTCTGTCCCCAATCTAATTTCACTGTCCAGATCGTAATCTCAGGCCAAACTCTAGCCACTTCAGAAAGCTTCCCCTCAGTGTGTGTGCTGGGGGGGGTGGGGGGGGGGGGGGGGGGGCAGTGCAGGTGGCATCCCTCCCTGGGGTGGCTTGGGCTATGCTGTAGGGTGGGTGGAAGGCTGTCCCCATCACATTGTTCCCCCAAGTGGGTTTTCCTTAGGGCTTCACCTGAGCTTTGCCTGGTGGATATTCCTCTGGTGACAGGCAGAATGTTGTCTGTGAGCCTAATTTTCTGTCTTATTGAAACTTTGTGTCCCTTTTTTTGCGTATCTTTATCTTTTTTTTTTTTAAAGTTTGGCACCTGAGCTGACATCCCTTGCCAATATTCTTCTTCTTCTTCCTTTTTTCCTTCTTCTTCTTCTCCCCAAAGCCCCCCAGTACATAGTGGTATATTCTAGTTGTAGGTCCTTCTGGTTCTGCTATGTGGGACGCTGCCTCAGCATGGCCTGATGAGCAGTGCTGTGTCTGCAGCCAGGATCCGAACCAGAGAAACCCTGGGCTGCCGAAGTGCAGTGTGCAAACTTAACCACTCAGCCACGGGGCTGGCCCGTGTATCTTTATTAGTATTTTACTGTGCTGGTGAAGGAATGCAAATTCAGTGTTGCTGTTCTTTCTCATCTTATCTGGTAACTTTTTCCTGTTTTTTCACTAATGTTTAAAGTAAGGTTAGTGCTACAGAGAACACATGGAAAGTATTAAATTGTAATGTTCTGAAGCACCAAATTACAGTAGCATGCCTCACCCACTGATCTCTGATCCAGCCACAAACAATCCTGCCTTACTCCTCTGGGATCTTGCAAGTTTGTATTCCTTTTTTCTTTGCCCTTCATTTCCCACACTCTTTCACAGAGTATCATAAAAGAAAGCAAGCAAGAACTTGTTTCTGAAGAAATCCTAATGTAATAGACATTCTTCTTCTAAAGGCTTGCCTAGTAGTGAGTGGAAACAGCCTCAGACTTTGAAGACTAGCCTCATGGAAGCAGTGGAACCGTTCAAATGTGAACTTCCAATTTTACCGACCAGTAAAGGGAGCAGACAAATGATGACCAGGACTGAGATAGTAGACTGTTGCAATGAAGGATTGATCCTTCGGGGAGCTCGTAAGGTTGCTGTTAACCACCATCCTGAGTTTCCAGAGTATGGAGACCACAGATGGAAGCTCCTCCTCCTCTCTGCTCTTCCCACTGCCACCTTTGCTACTGGGATGCTTCAGGCAGGTTCTCCTAAGTCAGGGACTTGAGACAGTAAGAGCTTTGGGATCTCAGAACAGAAGTGTCTGTAGGTATTCTGGGTTCTTAGGCACCATATATAGGAAGTGACTAAAGTTTTTAAGATGTCTGTATTACTTTTATAGTCAAAAAATAATTTGATAAATTTGCTTATCAAATTGCTAAGTGTTAAATCTTGTTTTGAAAGAATTACCTGTAGGATAAATGAAAAAAAGTCTTATTTTCATAGAGGATAGTATATATTTATAAACTAACTCCACAAAGATGTAATGGAGATGGAGAATGCAAAAGGCTCAAGAAGATTTTAGAAGAGGACAGTAAACAAAATACAACTACCATTTAAATGGATGAGACTGTATGGCATTTCCTGAGGAATAACATATAGATCAATGGAACAAATGAGAATCCAGAAAGAGGACTTACACATATATGGTCAATTGATCTTTGATAAAGGTGTCAAGGTGGTTCAATGGGGAAAAAAAGAGTTGTCTCAACGAGTGATACTAGTACAATTGGACATCCATATGGGAAAAAAATAAATTCAACCTTTATCTTAATATATACAAAAATTAACTTGAAGCGGATCATATTCCTAAAACTAAGAGCTAAAACTATAAAACTTCTAGAAGAAAGCATAGGAGAAATCTTTGTGACCTTCATTTAGAAAAGATTTCTTAGAACACAAAAAGCAGAAACCATAAAAGAAAAATGTGATAAACTGAAATTTATCCAAATAAAAAACTTATGCTCTTTCAAATATATTAAGAAAAAGAAAAAGACAAGATACAGATCAGGAGAAAATATTTGCAAAATAAGTATTTGATAAATTGTTTGTATCCAGGATATAGTAAAAATAACTCTTGCTGGGGCCAGCCCGGTGGTGCAGTCGTTAAGTGCACACGTTCCACTTCGGTGGCCTGGGGTTTGCTGGTTTGGATCCCGGGTGCGGACATGGCACTGCTTGGCAAGCCATGCTGTGGTAGGCATCCCACATATAAAATAGAGGAAGATGGGCACGGATGTTAGCTCAGGGCCAGTCTTCCTCAGCAAAAAGAAGAGGATTGGCAGCAGATGTTAGCTCAGGACTAATCTTCCTCAAAAAACAAAAAAATAAAAAAATAACTCTTGCAACCCAGTCTTATATAAGAACACAACTAACCCAGTTTTTTAAATGGACAAAAGATTTGAACAAGCAGTTCACCAAAGAAAATATAGAAATGGCCAAAAAGCATGTGAAAAGATGACCAACATCATTAGTCATTAAGGAAAAGTGAATTTAAAAAATGAGTTGTACCTACATGCCTACTAGAATAGCTAAAATTTCAAAATTAAACACATGACCATATCATACCTTAGTGAAGATGTGAAGAAATAGAGCTCTCGTATTGCTGGTGGGAGCGCAAAATGGCCCAACTGTTTTGGAAAACAGTATGTCAGTTTCTTAAATACTTGCCATATGATCCATTCCTACATATTTCTCCCTGTTCCACTCTTAAGTATTTACACAAGAGATGGAAATGCAGTTCATATAAAGACCTGTGTGCAAATGTTTATACTAATTTTGTTCAAAACAGCCAGAAATTGGAAACAACCCAAATATCCATCAACTAGTGAGTGGATAAACAAATGGCAGCATGTCCATAAAACTGAATACTGCTCAGTAATAAAAGGATTGAACTACGGGTACATGGATTTCAGAAGTATTATGCTATGAGAAAGTGGTTGCCAGGGGCTGAAGGTGGAGGGAGGGGGCTACCTATAAAGGGGCACAGGGGAATTTTTCGGGACGATGGAAATGACTTGTATCTTTACTGTGATGGTGGTGATGTGACTATACATTTGTCAAAAATCATGGAACTGTACGTTTAAAAAGGGCGAGTATACCTGCGTAAACTTGACTTTAAAACATGTTCACACACAGGAGAGGGTTCTCAACCTTCCTCTTCATTAAGAAAATGCAAATTAAAACAATCAGATGGCCTTTTTTTTAACCTATTGGATTAAGGTGAAAGTGTTTGATTTCACATCGTTGTAAAAGATTTAGGGAAGGAGTCACTCTCATACTTAAATATAAGCCTCTGAGAGGTAGTTGAGCGTTATCTTTCAGAATTAAAAATGCATGTACTTTTTGACCCAGAAATTCCACTCTCAGGAATTTTTTCTACAGGCAAGACACATGCAAGGAAACAGTATCATTTATATCATTGTTTATCATAGCAAAAGCCAGGGAACAACCTTAATTTCCATTAATGGGACATGAAATTAACTATGGTACAGTGAAGTACTGTGAGGCAGATGTATTTGTGTGCTGATATGGAGCAATTTCTTAAGACTGTTACATGAA